>NC_052349.1:60829040-61129040 GCF_009727055.1 Benincasa hispida
TTGACACTAAGCGATCGTGTAGCATCCTCCGGCGCTAGACGATGACACTATACGATAGAAGGCAAACACTATACGATCGTGTAGCTTTGTTAAACAATAGGCATTGGTTGTTAAACGATCAAGTAAACACTAAACGATCAAGCCAATTGCATGACGATGGTCGTCAATGCTAAACAATCTGACTTAGCGAGATTTTGAGCGAGAGCAAGAGAAGCCGGTTCGACCGGTTCTCTTGAGGTTTCATCCGGTTCAGCTTCAAATGGTTTATGGTTGGTCCGGTTCAATCTCTGCTGGTCCGGTTCAAGCGGTTTTGCAGCGGTTTGACCAGTGTTAAAGCTGTTTTTGTAATAGTTAGGCTTGTGTTTGCCAAAACTAAAACCATATTATTACGTGTTTAATTATTTTTGCATTGGATGTATGTTATAATTAAATAATTCTTGTATGTGCATATAGTATGCCATTTAGATTTAAAATCCCACCATAGGAAGCATGCAACATGCATTGAAAGTATGTTATAATTTGTTATAATATATAGTATGCATGTTAGAGTTTCTTGTATTTAATATAAGTGTTATATTAGATATTGAATGCCTGTATGTTGTGGATGTTTAGCATGTCTAAAGTTTTATAAGGTGCTATAAAATTGGGTTAGACATTTAAAATCCATAACAAAGAATAGCTGCATGCTCACGTAGGTTAACCACTTATTTTAATTAGTTAAAATATGTCTTTAAACTTGTAAAACTAGGGTTACAAACTCGACCGGTATATAATCATGTCGAAGGTTGGGGGTATTTAAGTTGACAGGCTACGGAACACCTCCTACCTGGGGATTATGGTCGAATAATTGAGTGTTGGTAACCAGTTTTATGAGTATCCGTGAGCAATGTAAGGTAATAAAAGAGTTTATCACCTAGACATCGTAGGTTTAAGTCCATTTATAAGAGTTATACATGGATAAACCATATAGACTTAGGGTTATTTTTATTTAGCCGGAAAAGAACCTAAGTAGAAGGTTACCCAAGCATTAGAACACTTCAGTGTTAGTGAATAACTTCTATATGATAGAGTTATTAGAAAACTTCAGTAGGAAATTAATAATATATGCGGTATGTTATTCTTAGCTCTCGCATCGCTAAGAGTTCACAGTCTGGATTTAAGCGGTACTTCCTGTTACCCTGGGAGTGACCTCCCTACGGAGAGTATTTTTTAGCTTAAATTTAGACTCGGGTGAATAAGGGGAAGTTGTTCAAACAGAAATCAAGTGTATGATTTCAACTATCACGTCTCCACATAGTTCACATCGTGAGATTCATATGACGCTTTGTGTCACCTTGGGAGTGACCTCCCTACGGAGAGCGGATGTATGCGTCAGTACCGAGGTGAACGGAGGAAGTAATTCATAGTAAGTGGGTGAAGGAAATGTGTTAACATATCCTACGGTCTCCTCCATTAGTCTGAATCGTGAGATTCTTATGTTGCGCCTGCTGGTTAGCTTTAAGCGGCCCTTTGCTAGTCGTTTAACGATGGCTATCCCCACGGAGGGTTGTAACATAGGATTCAGAACATCCTAGGCTTCAGTAACATGAATAGGATTTTATAGTTCCGTCTTGGGTATTGTTTTCCATTTCGGAGCAACACTCATCCGTTCTATAAGATCCGAAAATGGCGGGTTTACACTTACATAATTATTAAGTGTTAATAATGTCTGACCAAAAGCGGTACCTAAATGACTATCGAAATATGAGTTATTCTGGAGGTAGTATTTAGTCAAGAATGTCTTGATGTAGTATCGTTGCAAAAGAATAATCTTGGGTAAATTATTAAAATTGCAAAAACTTGATTAGATATAAAATTTCAGAATGACAAGTTCATTAATACAAGTGTTGGCGTCAGATAAATTTATTGGGATAATTATGTGAATTAGAAATCAAATTTGAACACGATACTTGTGATAGACAATTTGTGGTTTGTCTTAATTGAGGACTGTCCTCCCATTCCTAGCTTTATAAACAAACCGAAATGTTTAGGATGTATATGATAGATGGGTCAAGGCTAATGATATAGCCTGTGCTTATATCCTTGTCAGCTTATCAGATGTGTTAACAAAAGAAGCATGAGGATATGAGTACTGCCAAAGAGATTATGGAATCTCTGTGAGAGATGCCATTAAGCATGTTTACAATAGTCGTATCAAAGTAGGGACCAATGTTTGTGAACATGTCCTAGACATGATGGTCCACTTTAATATGATAGAAATAAACGGTGCTGTCATGAACGAGAGAAGTCAAGTTGGTTTTATTCTAGAATCTCTTCTGAAGATTTTTCTGCAATTTTGAATGCATTAATGAATACAATTTGACTACTCTGCTGAATGAGCTACAGGCTTACCAGATAATGTTGAAAATGAAGGAAATCGACACTTGAGATTTCCATGAGCAGCGAAACAAGACTATTACAAATTACAATCATAAATTAACATAACATTTACAGTCGACTTCTATACACACGGTTATGCAAATTACAGAGAAATTACAGTATGAAACAAAAAATGTACAGAGGGACAAACTGTACTAACAACGGTGGAAGTGTCTCCATTCTCCGATGCGCACTCTGATCGAACCACAGCAACCACGAGCGCTCGATCTACACGACCGCCCAACAACGCACGACACTTCGCGCGTCATTGAAACGATCTCTCGATCACGATCTCCTCGGAAACACGAATTCCTTCCGCAACACCACGAACAGACTCCTGCCAAGCACCACGAACGGTAGGAAACACCTGAGGCTACACGATCCGATCAACACTCGATCTTCTTTCATTGAGAACTGCATCCCCATGCGCCGAAGCTTCATTACGAACGACTCGACGAACTTGAACTTTTCGAATTACAGACTCGATTGCAAAGTTAATTTTGCCCAAAAAACGCAAGGCCTTTACAAATTAACACTTTTTAATACTGAAAGCTTTAACAAAAGGCAATTTAAACCCGAAACGTTCATCAAATTCATCCATAAATGCAGAAAACGGTTAACTAACAATGCAGAAACCACCGCGACTGTAAAAGCGTTCAATTCAGATCTGTAATTTGGAATATCCGAGAACATGGATCTGATAACAATTAAAAGAAAATCGACACTCAAGATTCATGAGCAGCGGAACAAGACTATTCTAAATTACAATTCTGAATAACATAACATTTACTTCGACTTTCATACAAACGGGTATGCAAATTACAGAGAAATTTACAGCATGAACAACAATGTACAGGAGGGAAAAACTATACTAACAACAAGGCAGAAGCGCTCCACGCTTAAATGCGCACTCTGATCGAACCACAGCAACCATGAGTGCTCATTTAACGACCGCAACACCGCATGAACACAGCACGACAACTTCGCACTCGTCCTCAACGATCTCCTCAGTCATGATCTCCTCGCAATAAACTCCTCCAAACACCATGCACGACTACACAGAGCACTACAAACGACCTTCAGAAAACCACCTACAAAGCACCTCGAGTTAGTCTGCTCGAAACACCAAAAAGGCGGGTACTCGTGGTGAGTCAGATGTCTGTCGGACTTGGTGTGGAGGCAGACGAATGGAAAAACAGATCGTATACACGACTGGGACAAGTAGGAGAAATCAGAGACCTATCGTATAGGTCGATGCCCAATCGTTTAGATGCGATCGTCTAGCAAAAAGTGCGAATCATGTTGCGGTCAACACAGTTTACCTTGGGCCAGCGATCGTTTAGCAAAGCTACGCGATCGTTAGTAAACACTGTATGATCGTTTAGCAAAGCTACGCAATCGTTAGTAATCTGTATTTTACTTGACGACGTCGTTGAATTTCTTTTTCGCTGGAGAGAAAACTCAAAATCTTTTCAAAACTTTTGTGAAAAAAACTCTTTTCTCAAAATAGGAAACCGATTTCTTTATACTCACGGTTACCATGATCAATAACCACCCACCTTCATTTGGTTATTTTAGAAGAAAAAAATATTAATTATCTAATAATATTATTATAATATAAATGAAAAACTAATTTATCATCTATATTATAACCTATAGTTTTAATATTCATCTCTATGAAACATATAAACCATAGTTTTTTCTATTCCATGGTACTTAATGTAAATCTCATTTACATCAATCCTCCACTAGATGTATCTCATACATCATATCGATTATAACATATATAATCAAAATACTCTTGTCAATTTGAACATTTCAAATCAACACCAAGAACTTGATCCTTCAACATGAGCAAGTTACCAAGGGGACCTTATGGACCTGTAGATCCAAAGCTCCAACGGTACGTGAATAACTGACTAAACTCTTTAGTCAGGATCCACCATCTGTTAACTGCCAGGCACTCCACTAAAGACTGACAGCTGAACTCTTCTCACTACAGATATATTATGTGTCCGTCTTAACCAATCAACAGTGCGACAACCCTTCACAGATCGCTCGTAAGTATAGCTGGGCCAATAATCGTTATGCCCCTATAGTTACATCTATCTTCTTAAGTACCACTGATCCTCTAATGAACATAAATCATAGTCCTACTATGACTGAGTCTTCTCTTCCAAAGAGAAGTTGTGGCCACTATGTTCAAGCCCCGGAATCAACCTTTAAGGGAGCAATCTCTCTACTTATCCCTGCTTCGGGTAAGAAGTAAATTCCATATTATAGATTGAGTTTCTAGCTCTCAGATCAGACAAGTCCCCAAAAAGGTGGCCATGTTGAGTTGGCAATCTGACCACTCTCACTCATACTAATCAAAGGACCACCCTCAAAGGCAGAAGTTCACAAAACACTCAGGATTGAGGTGTGTCACCTATGGTCGTTTAGGTGGGATGCAAGTCTCTAGTATCAATGGCGTTATATATATAGTTTAGCCATCTCGTGGTTCAGGTCTTATACAAACTCTTTGTATAGAACACCCCCCACAAGAATGGTCAGGATCAACCATCTGTAGTAGTTTACAATACTTGCAAACCTCTACAAAGTGGGCCGTATCCGTAGTGTCACCAAGATCAGGTATCCCACCTTAATCCTTATACTATAGACCAATTTAGGTTATCATTTAAGGCATGATCTACTTGTATATCACATATACATACTTGAGTTCACATAAGATAACCAAGGAGCTTTGTTTATTGGATATGAGTAAATGCCAGAATTAAATAACACTTATTTTATTCATTGAACAATGTGTATCTTTACAAAACAACGAGATTTCGGGAGAATTAGGACACTAATCCCAACAATCACCTATTTGTCCTAATGACTCGGGAGACTAACGTACAATACAATATAAAAATGTACAATATACAATAAACTAGGGCATACACCAGTATCATCTCCCACTTGCTCTAGACAAGATGGCGCATGTCCCACAGACCCAAACATTCCCGGTGACCCCCAAACACATTAACCGTGAGGGCCTTTGTAAGGAATCAGCAACGTTTTATTCCGTAAGAATCAGATCGTTAGCTCCATACACAAGTATGTAGACCCTCATTCTCTGAAGATACTTTAGGATCGATTGGACCGACATCCAATGATCAAATCCTGGATTGGACTGATACCGATTGACAATCCTTACTGCATAGCAAATGTCGGGTCTGGTACACACATTGCATACATCAAGCTTCCTACAGCAGAAGCATAGGGAAACTGTCTCATCTCCTCAATTTCTTAAGGTGTCTTAGGACATTGATCCTTAGACAGAATGATTGCATGCCTAAAAGGTAACAAACCCCTCTTGGAATCCTGCATCCTGTACCTGATCAACATTTGATCAATGTGCGGTCCCGAATGATCTGGATCTCGAGAACATACTGTGCCTCACCCAAATCTTTCATTTGGAACTGGGCAACTAGCCAACTCTTATAGCAGTCAGATATCCTACATCATTCCCAATGAGTAGGATATCATCCACATACAGTACCGGGAAAGCTACTGAGCTTTTGATGATCTTCTTGTAAAAACAAGCCTCATCAACGTTCTGGTCAAAGCCAAACGACTTAACGACAGTGTCAAATATGATGTTCCATGATCGAGATGCTTGTTTCAGCCCATAAATGGACCTATTAAGCTTGCAAACTCTTTGCTCTTGATTTGGAACTACGAACCCCTCTAGTTGAGTCATATAAATGGTCTGCTCAAGATTACCATTCAGAAAGGCAGTCTTGACGTCCATTTGCCATATTTCATAATCATAAAATGTGGCTATGGACAGGAGAATCCTGATAGACTTAAGCATGACAACATGTGGGAAAGTTTCCTCATAGTCAACTCCCTCAACCTGGGTATAACCCTTTGCCACAAGTCTAGCCTTAAAGGTTTGCACCTTTCCATCTACACCTCTCTTTCGCTTATAGATCCACTTACACCCAATAGGTCTTACCCCATCAGGTGGATCAACAAGCTCCCAGACGTTGTTGAAGTACACAGACTCCATTTCTTGGTTCATGGCCTTAACCCATTCATCTTTGTCAACATCCTCCATTGCTTTCTTAAAAGACAACGGATCCTCGACCCCATCATTCGTAATGACGTTTTGGGCTTTAGTTAAACCCATGTAGCGATTTGGTGGGTTCAAAACCCTCCCACTACATTGAGGTAGTCTCAACTCTTTAGCTGGTTGACTAGACGTCCTGACCTCAACAACTCTTGTTGATCTTTCGGCCTGTTCAACAACTTTTGTTGAACCCTCAGCAGTCTCAGTCTCACTTGAGATCTGATGACATGCAGAAATGCATGTCATCTTAGGCCTTTTACTTAGAATTATGAGGGCTGTTAAGCGGAATATGTGGCAATTATGCTAGGAATTCACGAGAAATTGAGTTTGCAGCGTTCAACATTGAGAATCTCAGCTAACTCGTTATTTTGCGTTATTATGCGTTCAATTGTTTATTTTGTAGCTAACGCAGGAAGTGGATACAAATGCGTAAACTAGACCACCGGATAGACAACTACATGTGGAGAAACTCTCCATCGCAAAGGTGAGCGTGCTTGATCAACGTATGAATGTTGCGGTAATCAGTCGTATGCGTACATCGCATAGGAGTTGTGATCACCAAGCAATTGCGGTCATTGTGTAAAAGATGCGATATTAAGCGAATGCGGTCACTACACGATTGCGGCTACACGATAACGCATAATAATGGGATCAACGCAAGGTGGGTGAAATGAACGCATCAACGCAAATCAAAAGATGATGTTGACATTTCACCTACCATACCATTGGCAGCAGGGATTCAGAAAGGACTAAACGCGCCGAATGTCAGAATCAGAGCAGTCCATTAATGTTGTTGGCAATCCAAGCTCTATATAAAGAAGCTAACCATTCCATCTATCATATCAGTCGAGTCGATTCGATTCGTTCTTATCTCTCGATAACGCAAGAGAGAACTTATGACTTCGCGGATGGAGAGGGATTCGAACCCCCGGTATTCCTATCAATACTTCGGTTTTCAAGACCGACTCTTTCAACCGCTCAGACATCCATCCCCTTCGCGCTTCGCCCACCCTATCTATTCGCGCGCTGGCAGGTAGGGTTTTCGTCTGAGGTTCGCCTAAGGCGAATCCTTGTGATCCAGACAATTGCGTGAGAAGAAGCTTGAGAGTTCTTCACCTCCTTCATCTATTCCGAGTGACGATCGGAACCTTCGACCGAAGTTAAATCTCGGGAGAGTCAGCTTTAGCGCCCATCCATGGCCCACCGGCAGCCTTGACGCACATCCGCTAGAAGCAAGTCTTTGCTTCCAGCCGGTCATTTCATTTTCCTTTCTTTTCTTATATTGTATTGTATACATTTTGTGTTCAATACATTTCTGTGTTTCCTTCGACTCCATCTCCATCTTATTTGCTTAGCATCTTTACTTTCATTGCAAAGCTTAATGAGATTGCTTGGGTATCGCATACTTAGTCATGTGGATTAGGTATACAAAGCATGTAGTAACCCACCAAGAGGTATGCGTTGCATGAGTGTGTGAGTAATCTTATTTGCTTAGTGTGAAGCTGCAGCAACGCTTGTCTATAGGCTAATGCAATGTTTGTCTATGAGTAAAATCAGAAACAACCAACTGCCCAGCACGATCATTCATCATTTAGGCATACTTGGGAGAGTAGTCTAAAGACACAAATCTAAGACTCGAGAGAGTAGATTGGAACGCATAGGCAAGAACGGAGAACTTAGAGATAAGCTCCGTTTGTTAACTTGCATCGCATGCACCCTAGGAATAGAAATGATATTATGTGGTCGCATATTTGTGTGAATGTCATTTTGTCATCGCATAAATAGGGATAGCGGCTTATGTGTAGGCCCTGTAGACTTATCGCATATATCGCATTTGTTCTAGCATTAGAAGCCGTAACATTCGCACCGAGAGGTGGTTTACTATTGTACGTGTGTTGCATGATTGCATGGCTTGCGTTGACTAAGGTTGCCCTTGTAGTCACTCTTAAGTATTGCAATAAAAACATCTCCGCATTTTATCTATTTTTCCCATTCATTTATTTTATGTCAAAAATTGTCGTGTCTTTACCTCTCATGCATATTCTCATTGCGTTGTCTGTTAGCTAGAAGTAGGAGTAGTGTTAGTGTAGAAACCCCTCCATCATTCTTTTATTTAAACGGCTGCATGCACATTACTGTATTCATTTTGCTACAAGTCCCTGAGTTCGACCTCGGATCACCCGAGAAACTTGCGTTCGCGTTATACTTGGCGTGCGCGCAAGAAAACTTGTGACAAGATGCATGGTCATCGCATACATTTGTTGGCACATATTCATTCCAATGCATGACCATCGACGCATGACTATCAACGCATACCTTAAGAACATGCAACACATATTGCGTCCAAGGGATTTTAGTTGTCGAGTAAATTGATATCATCAAGATCTCACGTAAAACAAGCTTACTTCGTGGCTTATGATCCCTCATGTGATCTTCTTCCAAGAAGATAGCATTAGTGGAAACAAACACATTGTTCTTACTTGGATCATAGAAGTATCCTCCTCTCGTTTTCTTAGAGTAGCCCACAAAGAGGCAAACCTTCGAACGCGGTTCCAACTTCTTTGGGTTAGTCACTAGCACATGTGCTGGACAACCTCAAATCCTAAAATGGCATAAACTACTTTTACGGCCTCTCTATAACTCAATAGGTGTTTCAGAAACACTTTTCGAGGGAACGTTGTTCAGGATATAACATGCAGTCTGCACTGCATAACCCCAAAACGAGTCTAGAAGATGAGCATAACTCATCATAGACCGAACGATGTCCAACAAGGTCTTGTTTCTCCTTTCTGATACACCATTCTGCTAAGGTGTACTAAGGGCCTAGAGTTGGGATGCAATCCCCATGTTCTATGATATAGTTCTGGAATTGGAGGTCCATATACTCTCCAGCACGATCAGATCGTAGTGTTTTTATCTTCTTGCCTAATAAGTTTTCAACTTCAGCCTTATATTCCTTGAACTTGTCAAGGGCTTCAGACTTACGTTGCATTAGGAAGAGATACCCAAACCTTGAATAATCATATATGAAAGAGATGAAATATTCATACCCACCTCGAGCTTTAACATTCATCGAACCACAAAGGTCTGAATGTACAAGCTCTAAGGCTTCCTTGGCTCTGTAACCTTTTCCAGTAAAAGGTCGTTTGGTCATCTTGCCTTTGAGGCATGATTCACATACTGGCAAGGAGTTTTCTTTTAAACTCTTTAGAAGTCCACTTTTCACCAACTCCTCAATCCTATTGAGGTTGATGTGACCTAACCTTAGAGGCCAAAGATGGGCGTTTTCCTTTGGAGAAACCTTTGGTCTTTTAGCTGTTGTTGTCGTACTGAACATTTCAGTGTTAAACAACGCTTTTATGACTAACAGCCTTAGTATATATAAGTTATTTTCATCGAACCAGAACCAATCTCCATTCCATTCTTGAAAATAAACACTTTATTCTCAGAAAAAGAGACGGTATAGCCTTATTCAATGAGACAAGAAACCGAGATTAAGTTCCTCTTAATATGAGGAACTACAAAAACATTATCTAGTAACAGATAACGTTTCCTGTCAACAAATAACTTTAGTCTGCCTACAGCAACAGCTGAAACAACCTCACCATTACCGACTCGAAGAGTCATCTCTCCTTGTGGCAACGTTTGCTAGGAACTGAATCCTTGGTAAGATAAACTGACATGATTGGTAGCACCTGAATTAAGAATCCAGGCAGAATCATCATTCTCTACTAGACATGTCTCCAAGACCAATAAATCATATTTACTGTCTTGTCTCCTCTTTTAGAGAGTAGTGGGATGGAGGTCGTTTGCCACAAAATTCGTTTCACACGATTCTTTCCACTGTAATAAATCGGTCATTTTTAAAAGCTTTAAACGGAAATACTAACGAGTTGCTGAAAAGAAAAACACATTGACCTACGTTAGGTTTTAAGCAAATACCCGTTGAAAAACAAAACAACATCCAATAAGGTTTTAGCAAAACTAACATGAACCCCGTGTGACGTCTAGTTTCGCAATGACGCTTCAAAAGTTTAGGACAAAAGCCACCCAAGGGAGGTCAGTTATCCCTCCTCTGAATTGAGAAGTTCTCAACCAGTCATTAATACCAGAACAACTTGTGTTTCTATAATGACTAGCCATCATTGATTTGGCCAAAAGATCATTAACTTATTTAACAATTTCCCGTAAGTATGACCCGCCATTTTAAGCCCTAGAGGTTCGTCCTAAAATGTCAATCCTAAGGGAAAAAATCTGATTGGGGAAAAACCTAAAGCGACCTTATCCATTTCTGGAGTTCATTTTGATATTGACCAACTGCACAAAACCCTTCCTAAGGGGGCCGCTACTAGGGTGACACAAGGGCGTACAGAATGATCTCACGGTGTGAACCAATGACAAAGACCATAGGACGTGTTGACACACACCCTTCACCCACTTACTATAAATCCCTCTCTCCGTCCACTTTGATATTGACTCATGCAAACACCATCCTAAGGGGGATGCATCCTGGGCATTTCGAGGCCAGACATGAATCTTACGGTGGGAACATACAGGGAGAAACGTGAGTGGAATCATAGACATATCTGATACGCCTTCTCCTCCTACTGAGTATTTTTATAACCTAGGGTTTAGCTTACTTAGAAAAAATACAGCTAAGGATTTTAACTAAGTGACTTTTAGGTTTTCCCAAGAGTAACTTTTACCTTGGATAGTTGAACAACTTTTGATCATCATCCATTAAACTCTTTAACAGAGTCTTTGACCAAAACGTCACATGCTTGTTTGAAAATCTATCTAATTCACCTTTTCAGGCAGGTTCCCAAGTAGGGGTGTTTACGTTTCCCGTCAACTTAAGAGCCCCAGCCTAGCCAGAACCCACCTTAGACAAAAGGTCCCTTATAGATAGGTTTACAACAAATTTAATCTTTTATGCTAACTAATTTAATCTTATTAAACCGATTTTAAAAGATTAATCTAGGTTACTAAACTCTTTAGAACCACTGAACTTAGGTCTATCTCAATTCAATTGTAAAACCCTTTTAAAAACATGAGTTCACCCTAAGTCCACATGCAACTCTGAATTATCGATTTTAGGTCTAATTTCCTTTATAACACTTATAAACAGGATTAACCACAATGCGAAGCTAACACATGCAAGACATTCATAATGATTATAAACAGCCTAAGTGTCATGTTCAATGCATTGTCCATTCATTGCTACTTCTTTTATATAACACTTATACAAAACAACAATAAAACAAGCAAAACATGCTTCCATTCACCCTTAGACTATAACATTTATAATAAAAGGATGATGCATGAGAATGCTCACTGCATGCAAAATATAACTCTTATATTTCATGATGCATGTGCATGTTTTCATATAATTTCTTCATGCAAGATTATAACATTTATAGTACAGGTGGGTTTTTGACTATATGACAAACACTTTGGCATATAAGCACCATACATCACATGTATAAGCAATAAAAGTTGATGAACCGGGTAAAATTTCCTTAAAAACACAAAAGGAAAGCTAACTATTACAAAGACAAGGAGTCTTCAGTTCAAACAGGCGAACTGGGTCTTGAACCGCTCGGCAAAGCATCGCTTCTCAAACCATCATGTACTGAGCACCCCGCGATCGTCTACATGATAAAACAAACACTTCGTTATCGCTTACCAACGCTCCCAGAGTTAAACGATAGTTTAGCATGTACTATACGATCGTCTAGAAAAGTCCAAACGATAGTTTAGTTATTACTGCACGATCGTGTACCTTTACTAAGCAATGAAGCTTGAAGTACACGATCGTTTAACGCGCTCCACAGGACGCCTGCCTTCCGTGATCGTTTAAGCGACTACGATGCTGCGAAGCACCATTGCCTAAGCAATCGCATAGCCAGCGTCTTCGTATCGCATACGCACGATCGTATAGGTAGTAACTAAGCGATGAAGCTTGCTAACTACGCGATCGTCTAGCGCGCGCCTTCTACTAAACGACGAGCATACACATGCTCTCACTACGATTGCCACCTCCAGCGCCTACGCGATCGTGCAACCAACACTACACGATATGGTAAACGATTTACCCTATCGCTTAGCATTAGCTAAACGACCGATTAGAAAATACTATACGATCGTCTAGAACAAAAATTCTAAACGATCGCTTAGTGAAATCCCAATGATCGTTTACCTGAAGCTACACGATCCGATCAACACTCGATCTTCTTTTTCATTGAGAACTGCATCCTCATGCGCCGAAGCTTCATTACGAACGACTCGACGAACTCGAACTTTTCGAATTACATACTCGATTGCAAAGTTAATTTTGCCCAAAAAATGCAAGGGCCTTTACAATTAACAGTTTTTAATACCGAAAGCTTTAACAAAAGGCAATTTAAACCCGAAACGTTCATCAAATTCATCCACAAATGCAAAAAACGGTTAACTACAAATGCAGAAATCCACCGCAACTGTAAAAAACGTTCAATTCAGATCTGTAATTTGGAATATCAGAGAACATGGCTCTGATAACAATTAAAGAAAATCGACACTCAATTCATGAGCAGCGGAACAAGACTATTCTAAATTACAATCCTGAATTAACATAACATTTACTGTCGAC
The DNA here is from genome assembly GCF_009727055.1 of Benincasa hispida. Classification (NCBI taxonomy): domain Eukaryota; kingdom Viridiplantae; phylum Streptophyta; class Magnoliopsida; order Cucurbitales; family Cucurbitaceae; genus Benincasa; species Benincasa hispida. The sequence goes on from NC_052349.1 coordinate 60,842,207, forward strand.
TTTTATACAAACGGGTATGCAAATTACAGAGAAATTACAGCATGAAACAACAAATGTACAGAGGGACAAACTATACTAACAACGGCAGAAGCGTCTCCACGTCTAATGCGCACTCTGATCGAACCACAGCAACCATGTGTGCTCGATCTAAACGACCGCAACACCGCATGAACACAGCACGAACACTTCGCACTCGTCCTCAACGATCTCCTCCGCAACACTAACTCCTCCACAACACCATGAACAGACTTCTACAAAGCACCACAAACGACCTTCAGAAAACCACCTACAAAGCACCTCAAGTTGAGTCTGACACCACTAAAAAGGTGACCTTGGTGTTCTCGGTGTGAGAATCCAGAGGGTGGGCTCTGTTCGGACTTGGTGTGAGGCAGACAAATGGAGGAAAGACAGATCGTATACACGACTGGGCAAGTGGGAGAAATCAGAGACCTATCGTATAGGTCGATGCCCAATCGTTTAGATAAAACTATGCGATCGTCTAGTAAAAGCTATGCGATCGTTTAGCTCTATCGTTTAGCTCGGTCGATTCTACACGATCGTTTATCTTGGGCCAGCGATCGTTTAGCAAAGCTACGCGATCGTTTAGTAAACACTGCACGATCGTTTAGCTAGTACCTGCATAATCGTTTACTTAGCCCAATCGTCGTTTAGTAAATCTGTATTTACTTGACAACTTCCGTGAATTTCTTTTTCGCCGGAAAGAAAACTCAAAATCTTTTCAAACTCTTATGAAAACCCATTTTTTCAAAATAGGAAACCGATTTCCTTTATACTCACGGTTACCATGATCAATAACCACCCACTTCATTTGGTTATTTAAAAGAAAAAAATATTAATTATCTAATAATTAATATTATTATAAATATAAATGATAACCAACTTATCATACTATATTTATAACCTATAGTTTTAATATTTCATCTCATGAAACATATAAACTATAGTTCTTTTCTATTCCATGGCACTTAACGTAAATCTCATTTACATCAATCCTCCACTAGATGTATCTCATACATCATACCGATTATATCATATATAATCAAAATACCTCTTGTCAATTTGAACATTTCAAATCAACACCAAGAACTTGATCCTTCAACATGTATCTAAGCTACCAAGGAGACCTTATGGACCTGTAGATTCGAAGCTCTAATGGTACGTGAATAACTGACTAAACTCTTTAGTCATGGGATCCACCATCCGTTAACTGCCAGGAACTCCACTAAAGACCGATAGCTGAACTCTCCTCACTACAGATATATTATGTGTTTATCTTAACCAATTAGCAATACGAAAACCCTTCACAGATCGCTCATAAGTACAGTTGAGCCAATAACCGTTGTGCCCCTGTAGTTACATCTGTCTTCTTAAGTACCACTGATGCCTCTAATGAACATAAATTATAGTCCTATTATGACTGAGTCTTCTCTTCCAAAGAGAAGTTGTGACCACTATGTTCAAGCCCCGAAATCAGCACTTAAGGGAGCAATCTCTCTACTTATCCTTGCTTCGGGAAAGGAGTGAATTCCATATTATGGATTGAGTTGCCAGCTCCCAGATCAGACAAGTCCCCAAAAAGGTAGGCGTGTTGAGTTGGCAATCTGGCCACTCTCACCCATAGTAATCAAAGGCCCGCCCTCAAAGGCAGGAGTTCACAAAACACTCAGGATTAAGGTCGTGTCACCTATGGTCATTTAGGTGAGATGCAAGTCTCTAGTATCAACGGTGTTATATACAGAGTCTAGTCATCTCGTGGTCCAGGTCTTATACAAACTTTTTGTATAGGACACCTCCCACACAAATGGTCAGGATCAACCATCTGTAGTAGTTTACAACACTTGCAAACCTCTACAAAGTGGGCCATATCTATAGTGTCACCAGGATCAGGTATCCCACCTTAATCCTTATACTACAGACCGATTTAGGTTATCACTTAAGGCATGATCCACTTGTATATCACATATACATGCTTAAGTTCACATAAGATAACCAAGAAGCTTTATTTATTGGATATGAGTAAATACCAGAATTAAATAACACTTATTTTATTCATTGAACAATGTGTATCTTTACAAAACAACGAGACTCCGGGAGAATTAGGTCACTAATCCCCACAGAGAACAAAGGGTCTGATGCTAGAAGTAAATGTTACTACTGCTGAGAAGTGAAGAATGTCCTCCAAGCCTGAAGTTGCTTCATCTTCAAAGAGTAAGAGTATTCTTGTGAAGAAAGGCAAAGGGAAAAGGAAGGAAAAACCCTACGGGATTGAAAGGCAAGGATAATGCTGCAAAGGGAAATGTTTCCCCTGCAACGATGAAGGGTACTGAAGAAGACACTGCCTTCAATATCTTGTCGAGAAGAGAGCAGAGAAAAGGTAACCAGGCTAACTTGACCGTGGGACCATTTGCTCAGCTCATCCAGTGGGAGAAGTTGCTACTTGTTTTTAATTGTTAAAACTTGTAAAGAACAAATTGTATATATTTTTGTGATAAATGAAATGTTCATTTTCAAAAATTATGTTTGTTCTAGTAACCTCTGTTGAGAATCAAATTGTTAAAAGCCATTTATAGATATTCAGATATCTAAATAACTAGATCAAAGTATAGAAAGTTTAAAGATTTCTAGATCTGACTGTTAACAAAACGTTGTTGAGACAGGTCAGATGCATCTTGCTCAAAGAGTTGAGAATACCTCAATGTAGTGGGAGGAGAATGTGTTTCCTGGCCATTATTAAGATTAAGATGCAATCCCCTTATAGTTTTTTCTAAAGCCTATTGTATACCTAACAATGTTTACAATAATTCTCTTGGTTAAAGTGTTGGAGAATTACCTAGTAGGACTAAGAATACCAGATAACCTAGGGCAAGTGGGAGAAATATCGGGTATAGAGATACCAAATGGTAAAAGATGGGTATGGGATGCCCTAGTTTATTGTATTTCTCTATAAAACTCAAAAACTCAGTCTTATATATCGGATGTATAAGTTACCACTGGATTTTTAGTCCAAGTGGGAGTTTGTTAGGTTTTATGTCCTAAAACTCGTGGTATGTAAACAATGGAACTTATTCTGAAAATTCAATAAAGGTGTTATTGAATAGATCTATTGCTTGAATAGAAATCCAATAAACCTAAAAGTCCCTTGACTATTGGATGAGTACTTGAACTTTATATGGAGACATAAAGGTGGATCAGGTTCGAGTAAATAGTCAAAATGATCTATAGTACATGGATAAAGTTGGGTACCTTATTCTGGTAACACTATTGGATATGGCCTGCTCTGTAGTTGTTACAAGGAGTTGTAAAGTGCTACAAACGAAGTGATCCTAATTCGTTCATGTTGGACATGAGAAATGGGGGTGTCCTTGTGCAAAAGAGTTTGTACAAGATCGGACCACAAAATGAGTCACTCTTACTTTATAACGCTGTTTACTGTTTAGGACTAACTATTTCAAAACGATGAACTAGGTAACTTGACCTTAATTCTGAGCTAACTATGAACTCCTGTTTATCTGGAATTGTTCTTAGATTTGCATAGGTGAGGGTTGGCTCAACAGCGCCGGCCCAATATGACTGCCATTTCAGAGGTAAGACTGGACAGATAGCTAGGGACATAGGGTGCAAGAGGGAATTCCCTCCTACCCGCTTTAGGGATAGTAGAGAGGTCGTTCCCTTAAGTGTTGGTTCTAGGGCTTGAATAAGGGATCCCGCCCTCTCATTTGGAATGAGGGGGACTCGGTTTTGTGATTGAATCACAAAAAAATTGTTCATTAGGGGATCAGTGGGGACTTAAGGAACAAGAGGTAATTTTGGAGATAAAATAGAGATTTGACCCAGCCGTTATTATGAACAACCTGTGAAGGGTTAACTTACTAATCATGGTTATATCGAGTGGACATAATATATCTATAGTAAGGGGAGTTCAACTATAGGCTTTTGTGGAGTGACCCATTAGTTAACGAATGAGGGTTATATCGGTCTAATGAGTTTAGCCGATAAATCTCGGATTGTTGGAGCCCATGATCTATAGGTCCATGGGACCCACTAGCTCGGAAATGGATAGCTCTAGAGTAGCGTGATAAGTTAATTTGAAACGTTCAAATTAGAATCAAACGGAATTGGAGAAAGTATATTTAAATATGATTTAAATATATGAAGATGAATTTGTGTAAAAATTAAGTTAATATTAGATATTAAATTAATTAGAATTATTTAAATTGTTTAAATAATTATTTATTAATTTTATTATAAAATTAATTTTTGAAATTAATTTGTAAAATTAATAAATTTTGATTTTAGAAATAAAATATTATTTTAAAATCAATTTTGGATTTTTGGAAAATGAAAAATCACACAAAACTTGAAAATGGGTTTTCAAGTTCTTCTTCAAAGTAGCTTACAAAGAACCCACCACTCCTCCTTTGCTTTACTCCAAGCATGAGTTGCATCCCATGCAACATATCTCTTTGCATGATAGTCTGTAATATATTGAAGAGATTTGAGTGAAGAAAGGCATGAGAACCGACTGAATTTTTGCTGAAAAATTCGGATGAAGAAGATGTTCTTCAATGAGTTCTGTTCGGTGAGTTTTCTCCATATTCCCTTTGATTCCAACTTATTTTGAGTCCCACAACTCAATCTAGAGCACCAAGAGAATAGTAGGAAAGATCTTGTGGTGGTCTACATAAGGATTCAGAGGATTTTGCAGCTGGAAATGGAGATTTCGTTGGTTCGGCCAAGGTATGTTCATGGAACCCATTATACTCTGCTTTTAGCATGTTTCTTTTCAACCAAATTAATGAATTAGAATGCTTATGGATCCTGATTTCTTCCCTGCGTGATAGTGTTGATCCAACAATTCAAAACCTATTGATTTGCAAATGAGTTGGGAGATAGAGGGCATTCCTCTGTTAAAACAAATTTTAAATCATCATCTGGTAGTGTTGCGTTTATATTTAATGTTGAATGATTAAGACTATTATATTTATTGGAAGCGAGTGATTTTGAAGAATTCAACATGCTGAAAACGTAAACAAATTCTAATTAGTAAATTGCTTTTAAATCCAATTTTAATTTTAGCAAAAGCAATAATGTACCCAAATTTCATTATTTATTTGCAACGATGCTTTAGTGAGTCAAAATAAATGCTACTGAGGGACAGTCAAATACACCTTCACTGAAGCAAGACAATCTTGACTAAATACTATCTTTAGAATAACTCTTATTCCTATAGTCATTTATTTACCGTTTTCGGTCAGGAACTTACTAACACTTAGTAATTCTCGTAAGTTTAACCCTTCATTTACAAACCTTAGAGGTTGGCCCCAACGATGCTACCGAATTGGAGAGTCAAGGTTAGGAATCAACCTAAGAAATCCTATCCACTTTTGGAGTTTGAGTTGTTTCGAATCCCGTGTTACAACCCTCTGAGGGGATAACTGCTGTAAAACGACTAGTATATGTCACATAAAAATGACAATCAGACGCAACATAGGAATCTCACGATCCAAACTAATGGAAGAGACCGCAAGATACGTTGACACATATCCTTCACTCAATTACTATGAACTACTTCCCCTATTCACCTTGCTATTGACCCATGCAAACACTTTCTGAATGAAAGTCACTTCTAAGGTGACACGAAACCAAGCACGGATCTCACGGTGTTAACTCTTAGGGACGCAAAAACTAAGAATAACATACCATATATGTTATTAATCTCCCATTGAAGTGTTCTATTTGTTTTGGGTAAATATTTATTTAGGTATATTTCGGCTAATAAACAACCTAAGTAGAGGTGATCTTCCAAATATAACTTTTATATTTGGCTTTAACCTATAATATCTAGGTGATAAACCAGTTTTAAAATCTCACATCGCTCAAGCATGCTCAAAAAATTGGGTGCTCATAAAATTAGGTTATCAACGTTCAATTATTCAGTTATAATCCTTAGATAGGAGGTGTTCCATAAACCATCAACTTAAATACCTCCAACCTTATATAGGATTATAGACCAGTTGAGTTTGTAACCACAATTTTACAAGAAAATGACCTATTTTAACTATTAAAACAAGTTGTCATGTGTTAACCCTAGATGAGTATGCATCTTATCTTTGTTATGGATTTTAAATGTCTAATTCGGTTTTTATAACAATTATAAAACAATAGACATACTGATCATCCATAACATTCATCACGCATTTCAAGATTTAATATAACACTTTATATTAAATACTTGAAACCCTAAACATGCATACTATATGTTATAATTCTTTATAACATACTTTTAATGCATGCTTCATACTTTTTATGGTGGGATTTTAAATCTACATGGCATGCTATGTGCACATACAAGATTTTTGTAATTATAACATACATTCATAATGCATAAATAATTAAACACATACTGATATGGACCAATTTTGGTATCATAAGCAAACAAATAGTCAAAATTATTACAATAATAATCAAAACCAACTTCCAAAAGGTTTTGGACTTCACGAACCAACCAGAACCGGATCTCCAATGAATTAAAACGAGTTGAACTGAACAAAAAAGGACTGAACCGGACTCTAAGACCCGAACTAGTCGAACCGGTTGACTTGAACCGTCGGTCGAGTCACACACGTTCTCTTTGGGTTGGGATGAGTAGCATTACAACGCTTCATCCCAGCGTTGCGATGCCACGGGCTTTTAAAGAACAACGTTGCAATGCTCTGTAGGTAGAGTTACAACGCTTTGTTGCATTAGCTTCATTTCCAATTTTCTTCAGTTGACCTCTCTTGCTTCTTTCTTCAATTACAGCCTAATTATAACTCTATTGACTCTAACAAATTTACAGACTCTTGATCACACATTAAGGCCCATAAACAAAGAGCCAATTACAACAATTAATATTTAATTGAAGAGAATTTAAATGCCGAAACTGAAATTATTCATATCAGCAACTATTTTCATACAACCTATGAAAATCACCCACCAAGCTAAAATTACCATGAATTGAGTGCTTAAATTATGCCCTGATACCAATTGTTGGTGTTAACAAGCAATTAGCAGAAGAAATCGGGATTATTAAATACTCTAATTCATCAATTTTAGCAACTAAGATAACATGCTCATCAATTAAAAAGAGGGTTTCAAGAAGTTACCTTTGAAGAACTTCTTCAATCTATGAAATTAGCTTGAATTTTCACTCTAAATGGTTGTAGCCATCACTTGATCTTCTCTACTATTCTTTTGGACCTTAGATTGGGTAGTGGAACCCAAAATGAGTAGAATTCTCATAGAATTTTGAGAGGATGTGATTTTGTGTACATGCAAAATGAAGAACTCTTCTTCAATGCCCAATCACTCAGAAAAATAGTGTTCTCCTCATTTCTTAGCTCTATTGAACTGGTTTTGCTCAATTTCAACATGTAACTCCTTTGCATCTGAAATTGACACCTCAATTTGTACAAATTGAAGCAAGAAGGAGGTGGAAAACCATGTGGAGAAAGGGGAAAAACTCACTTTCTTCCAATTTTAAATTAAATATAAAACTAATTTTTAATTTGACATCAAATTTCAAATTTCAAAATTAATTTAATTTAAATAATTACTTTTAACAAAATTAATTCTAATGATTAATTTTGAATAAAATTAATTTTAAATGATTAATTAAACTTTTAAATTAATTTAATATCATATATTAAATTAATTAAACACCAATTCCTCAATCATGAATCTCTATTCATGTAATCAATATTTAAATCAAATTTAAATATTATCCAATTATCTAATTTTGTTTAATTTGAGAATTAAATGTGTAATTATATTGTATATAATTACTAATTCTCTTAATTCGAATTTGAATGTTTTAAATTTACTCATCACCCTATTCTAAGGTTTAATCTATTTGTGAGCTAGTATGAGGATCTAATGAACATACAGATTATGGGCTCCAACGATCCGAGATTAATTGGCTAAACTCTTTAAATCGAATTAATCAACATTCGTTAACTATCGAGTCACTCCACTAAAGCCCAGTAGTTGTACTCCCCTCACTATAGACATATTTTTATCCATTCGATTTAACCGTAATCAGTAAGTCGACCATTTACAGGTTGTTCGTAATAACGACTAGGTTAAAAACTGTTTTATCCTCGAGATTACATCTTGTTCCTTAAGTCTCACTGATCCTCTAATGAACAATTGGTTTGTGATTCAATCACTAAACCGAGTCCCTCTCGGGCCAATAAGAGGGTGGGGCCCCTTGTTCAAGACCTAGAATCAGTACTTAAAGAACAACCTCTCTACTATCCCTAAAAGCGTGTAGGAGTGAATCTCGTCTTGCACCTTATGTTCTTAGCTATCTACCTGGTCTTATCCCTGAAATGGGAGGCTTATTGAGTCGGTACTGTTGAGCCACCCCTCACTTATGCAAATCTAAGGATAATACTGAATAAATAGGAGTTCATAGTTAGCTCAGGATTAAGGTCGAGTTACCTAAGTCATTGCATTGAAATAGTCAGTCTTGAACAGTAAATAGCGTTATAAAGTAAGAGTGACTTGTTTCTTGGTTTGGTCTTACACAAACTCATTGCATAGGACGCCCACACTCGCATGTTTCCACATGAACAATTTAGGATCAAATTGTTTGTACTAAATACAAAGTAGGCCGCATCCAATAGTGTTACCAGAATAAAGTACCCAACCTTATTCGTATACTATAGACCGTTTTGGCTATTTACTTGAGCTTGATTCATTATGTCTCCACATAAAGTCCAAGTATTCATGTAATAACCTGAATCTTAGTTTATTGGATTTAGGCTTTTACAAGTGCAATTTACATATTCAATAACATATTTATTGGATAAACTTCAATAACATCTTTATTTCAAATAGAATATGTTTAAATTTACAAACTGCGAGTTTTAGAATATGCAACCCAACATGTTCATGCACCACGACTTATCCCACGTACTTCGCATTGACATGACGACGTCGTCTTTCCCCTTCAAGTTGTTGATCATTCACATTCTTCTTCTCTTGATTATTACCATCGTCGATCTTTTTCCTGTTGTCTTTTGATTTTTGATTCTTCACCATTTTCGACGTTTCAATTCTATTCTGATTCCATCGTCTCCAAACAACGGTGTTCACCGTCGTTTGCAATCTCATGCTCAATCTCTCCATCTCGTTCACCACCAATAGCAAATCGCTTGATCTCGTTCAATTTTATTTTCATTCTAAAGACCCAATCTGATTAGATTGGGGATTTGACGAATTCGTGAACCGAACCAAACTAAACTGGACCGAATGGAAGAATAAACCTACCTACCATGGACAAAAGAGGTTGGATCCGACGGCTGAGGTCAACTACGGCAACTTCTGAACGTTACCTAACTCGGCCTCTGGATCGAAATTTCCGACAGTCGTCGTTTCCACCAACTCCCCACTCTTTCCTCCCCTTTTTCTACCAACCTATTTTCCTTCTTCATTCCTCATTGCGGTTTCTGGGTAAACACTTTTTTTTCTTTCCAGTTTTTCTTTTACCTGTAGTGTTTTCTTGTTGTCCCTTACAGAATCAGGGCACCTTCCTCTTTGCCATGGCAAATTCCTTGCAGACTTTACCTAATGCTTCTCGTCTTGGATTCAGACATCAATTTTCTGGAGCTGATTCTGCGTTAGAATCTGCTTTTGGATCCGTTTCTTTCCCTTCTCAACTTCTTGCTCCGTCCCTCAAGTATGCTCCATCTCCTTTTACTTTTGTGCTTTCTGATTTTGAGCTTCGGTTGATGATTTCTCTTTTGCTTTTTGGACTATTTTGATGGATCTTTAAGTGAATTTTGTAAGTGGAATTCCTATGTTCCTTTTTGTTGGGTCGTTTCTATCTTCGATTATAATTGCTGGGAATGAGTTGTTATTCCCCCTTTTCTCTGTTCCTTAAACTTTCCATTTTTATGATAGGTCTGTAAAGTATACTAAGAAAATGAAGCCAGTAATGGCTGGGAATATTCCCGACCATATGAGTGTGGACATATCTTTGAGCCCAAGAGTGAATTCTGTAAAACCTTCCAAGACGGTGGCCATAACTGATCAGGCTACGGCTCTTGTGCAAGCCGGTGTGCCAGTGATCCGGTTGGCTGCTGGTGAACCTGATTTTGATACACCTGCCCCAATTACTGAGGTATTATCTTATCTCAAAACTCTCTTTGTTCAATGTCCAAGTTTTCTTTTGATGCTAGTATATGTATATTTTCATATTTCTACATGTGATAGTTGCTCTTTTTGATTGAATGTTAGGCTGGAATTAATGCGATTCGGGATGGCTATACTCGCTACACGCCCAATGCAGGAACATTGGAAGTCCGCCAAGCAATTTGTCATAAGCTGAAAGGTTAGTTTTGGTTTGGGGATCGAAGTTTTAGAAATATGGTTGAGTTGTATACTAGCTCCGTTGAGTGTTTAGAAATGTGGTTGAGTTGTATGCTTTTTCGTCTCTAGAGGAGAATGGGATTTCGTATACACCAGATCAAATATTGGTCAGCAATGGAGCCAAACAGAGTATTCTTCAGGCAGTTGTTGCTGTTTGTTCTCCAGGGGATGAGGTAAAGGTTTCCTTGGTCTTATGATGAATGTAATAGATTCATACTACTCTGACAGTCAGTTGCAAAGAGATATGATTAGGAGGCACAATAGTTCAATTTTGATTCAAGTAGCTTATTCTTGGGGAAATATTAAGGTGATTAGCCATGTAGTACCAATATTATTGTAAAGGAACCTAATCCATTTATAACATAGTTCGTGAATATGATGCTCTTACTTTTGTGGTGTATGTGATGCCTTTACCAATATTTTCCCCTTCAGGTTATAATTCCGGCTCCATTTTGGGTAAGCTACCCAGAAATGGCAAGGCTGGCTGATGCAACTCCTGTGATTCTTCCAACACGTATAGAGGATAACTTTCTGTTGGATCCAAAGCTTCTTGAATCAAAGATCACAGAGAAGTCAAGATTGCTGATTCTTTGTTCTCCATCCAATCCTACGGGATCTGTTTATCCAAAGGAACTACTTGAAAAGATTGCTGAAATTGTTGCAAAACATCCTAGACTTCTGGTGAGGTTTCTTTAACTGTGCTGAAAGTAATGTATTGAACTGTTTGATCCTAAATTATCGATTCTTTGCAGGTGTTGTCTGATGAAATATATGAACACATAATTTATGCTCCAGCAACCCACACAAGCTTTGCTTCTTTGCCAGGCATGTGGGAAAGAACTCTGACTGTTAATGGGTTCTCTAAGGTAATTGAAAATTAGATTTATGATCTTTACTACTACCAGCCATGTGAAAGTTCGTATTTGATCTTCATATTTTAGCAAATACGATTCTTTAACATGTGAAGGTTTAATGTTTTAGGCCTTTGCAATGACTGGTTGGCGACTTGGATATCTTGCTGGTCCCAAACACTTTGTTTCTGCTTGTGGAAAAATTCAGAGTCAGGTATGTATGAACTTTAATATTTCTCACCTCTCTTAGCAGTTTGAGCTTGGTTATGCAATCTTCAATCGTTTTCAACTCACCTTTGCATTGTGTTGATTCATTTTGTCTTCTTTTCTCCCGACTTTGTTTCTTACATACAGCCAAGACAATGGTGAAAATATTTTCTCTAGGGAACTTAATTGTCTATATCTAGTATGAGTAGTGTTTTATATATTTTATCTATCTTATTGTTGAATACTTATTAAAAAGTAAAGGTAGAATAAGGGAAATCTAGGAAGTCCATTTTAAAACCAATGTAGAATGGCTTTTGGAACTATCTTGGATCTCCATCTCTAGAACTTGGGTAAACATAGTTTCTATGTGGTTATCCAGAATTTCAAAATTCCAGGCTTTTGGAACTATCTTGGATCTCCATCTCTATAGGGATACTTTGAATTTCTGTTTCATGTATGAGAATTTTGATGTAAGGTTGATGGTTGAAGCCTATAGGCAACAAAAAGTGTAAAGGGACTGAATGCCTAATGGAAATCCAGAGTTTTAACTTTAACTTGAGACATGGAATTATTCCCCTGACCCACAAAAACCAATACGTTGCGCATCACATGGGGAGTTCTTTTTATTTATGCAATAGTTTCACTCTCTTTCTTGAAAATGTGCTGCAACTGCAGATGGATCAACTTCTTTGATTAAGTTTTCAAATTGTTAATTGCCAGAACATGTTTTTCCTTCTCCAGCTTACTCTGTATATTTGTTGATGATAGTCCACTTCAGGAGCCAGTAGCATATCCCAAAAAGCAGCCGTTGCAGCTCTAGGAATGGGCTATGCTGGTGGGGAAGCAGTTGCAACGATGGTGAAAGCCTTCGGGGAACGTCGTGATTATTTGGTAAAAAGCTTTGGTGAACTTGCAGGTGTCAAGATTTCAGAACCTCAGGTCCCAACTTCAACCTTCCTCACCTTTCGCATGTTTCTTGCTTGACCCTTGGTCTTTATCTTTCATAATTTTGCTGTCAGTGTAATATCTGAAGATTCTGTAACTTGTTGTAGGGAGCTTTCTACCTCTTCCTTGATTTCAGCTCTTACTACGGAGCTGAAGTTGAAGGGTTTGGTGTAATCAACAATTCAGAGTCACTTTGCAGATATCTTCTTGAGAAGGGCCAGGTAATTAAGTTCATTAGGAAGCATCTCATTTTTAACTATTGTTTCTCTCATTGTTCTAAAATTCAAGCTTATCTTAGTTGAAGACTGAATCAATCCAAATTTGCTGCTTTTTTATGAAACTTGTAAAACAGCCTTTTTCCTTGTATCATTTGTTTCTAAAGACGCATATTGAGTAGAATTTCAAAACCAATTCATTATCATCACAAGAGGTGAGGTCAATATGGTTTTCGATTTTTCAGGTTGCTCTAGTTCCGGGAGATGCATTCGGTGATGATAGTTGCATTCGGATTTCGTATGCTGAATCCCTCAGTGTATTGCAAGCTGCTGTGGAGAGAATTAAGGAAGCACTCGAAGCAGCTAGGCCTGTCGTTCCTGTTTAACAACTGCTAATGCATGGAATCAGGAATATAATACAAGCCCTTCAATTGTTAGTTTCTATTTAGATTGATAATTTTAAGCTGCTGAAATTTGTATCCTAGTGTTTGTGTTCAAATAAGTAATACAAAAGACCGATTTTAATTATTTTAAATTTGAAAAAATAAGTATCAAGTCATTGTCATTGTTTTTTGTTTGCCTCCATTCCCCCCATTTTTTCTTGTTGGCATAGAGTCTGCCTTAATTAGTGTAACAGAAAGTTGAAACCCTTCTTTTAGCTACAATTGAGCCATATCTGGATAGGAGAATAGAGAGGGAAGCTTTAACGTATTATACACAAAATTGAAAATTCAGATTTTTTGAATATAAAATAAAAGTTTTAAGAAACTATTAGACATTTTTAAAAGTTCAAAGATCAATTGGACATAGTTAAAAGTTTAAAATTCATAGACACATCTTAAAGTTTAGATATCAACTAGACACAAGCAAAAAATTTAGATACTATACTTAGAATCTAACATATTTTTAGAGGATGACTACATATCTTGTGTGATTGAGTATCGTTAGAATTGTAAATAAATAATTGAGATAATATTGTTGGAAATACAAGCATAGTTTTACATTAGTTAGAAGTGAAAAAAGTTTGTGGTATATATAGAGTTCATATCAACGCATATAAATATCGTCCAAAAAATATTGGTACAACTTTATGAGTAAAGTCAAAAGCAAAATTATACAAACATAATTCTAAAGTGGGCAATACCATAAATGGTTGTGAGAACAAAGCTTGAATGAACAATTTGGGAAAGCATATATCATAGCTAAAACACCCCTAATCAAATTCATGGTAAAGCAGTCATATGAATAAAAGGACAAATAGACAATAGATTTCACAACATTTGTTCCGATCTTGAAGTAAATTCTAGAGAACCATTGAATCTATTTCAATCTAGAAAGGACAAACCCTAGTTTCTCAACTATTATACTTCGTTTAGGAGAGCAAAAACCTCGAGTAAGTAAATTCTAGAAAACCATCCAATTTGTTTCAACCCAGAAAGGATAAATCATTGCTTCCTCATCTATAATATTTCCGTCTAAGAGAGTAACAACCTCAACGAGCTCAATAATACTAATAAACTTTCGAAGCTATTTGCATCGAAATCATAAGTTCCCAATTAGAATTAAGAGCAATGGTGAATGAAGCTTAGTTGATCAATTAATAAGTAAATTTGGGTATACTTTAAAGAGATCAAATTACTAAGCAATGCAAGTTAAAAAGCAACAAGGCAGACATGGGACTTTCCCCCATTATAATAGTTATATTATTATACATATTTTACAAACACATTATTTCAGTACCACATTAAAGGAAAACCAATTGGGTTCAATTGGTGAGAACCTATAATATGTTTGTTTGGTCCCATAGAGAGAAGCAGCACATGGCCAATATTTATAATCCACACATTAAAATAAAGAAAGATAGACAAAACAAAACATAGGTAAAATTGCATAATTTATTACATTTTGGTTTGGTAATGAGAAAAGTTTATTATTTTAATAAATTTAGTTTGATTTTTGGTGCTTTAGATGGCTTCCATTTTAGCTGAAAGACATGCATCCACAGCTTCTCCAACACTCAAGAACACCCTCCCTTTCAGTTTGGCAACAAAATTTGCTACCTTCAGCTTGTGAATCACTTCCCATTTTGGATTTGCAATGACCAACTGTAGAGTAAACAAGTTTAAGTTGTAACAATGATACAAAACCAAAACTACTTAAATTTGTTATTATATAATTTTGATTGGTTCTAGGTAATTGTTTTAAATTGTAAATTCTTGTGAATATTTTCATATATAGCAAAATATCATTGTCTATCAAATGTCTACTCATTTTCCTATATTGAAAACATGGCATATCTAAAATTCAAGAAAGGAAAAAAAAAAAATTCTTTGAAGTTTCATGCTAAAGTTTTTTAATTAGCACTTAATATTTAATTATTATTATTATTCTTTTTTCAAGTTTAATTCTTATTTTGTATACTTTTTCAATTATATATTTCACATCGGTTAAAATTAGAAAAATTATCTTAAATAACAAAATTACTAAAAATATTTATAAATATAGCAAATTATCACAGTCTATTTACAATAGACTGTGATAGATCATGATAGACTGCTATCTGTATCTATCATGACACAGATAAATAGAGATAACACAGATAGACGTAGATAGTAGTCTATCACAGTCTATCGCAGTTGATCATAGATAGACAGTAAAATTTTGCTATATTATGTAAATATTTTAGTTCATTTTGTTATATTTGAAAACAATTTAAACTCTGTCAAACTCTAACTGTGAATTGAAAAAAAAAATAACAAGAAAGGAAAAATTAGTTTATGTTATTGTTTTTCAATGTGAGGAGGAATTAAATATTTTCTTCTTTTTTTAGGTCACTTATGTAATGAGTATCTATTTTTCGTAAGTTTTTCATTAAAAAAATATTAAAATATTAAAACATAAGGACTAAATTCGAGTCATCAAAGACTTGTTTGGATTGACTAATATATATATTTTTTATATTTTTTTAAAAAAGTAATTTTTGTTTAAACTCTTTTGATAAAAATAATTTAAAATACATTTTGAAAGTGTTGATTGCTAAACACTTCAACTTTTCTCAAAATGAATTATTTTTAAAATTAAATACTTGAAAAATTAAATCAAACACATCCTAAAACTCGAGTATGTGAAGGAATAGAAGTGCTTTTTGAAAAAGAGATAACTACCTCTATTCCACTGGCTGCCAAACTATTATGCAGTTCTTCAAGAGAAGCAATTGCTGAAGTGTCAATGTTCATTAAATCTACATAGAAAGAAAATAACTATATAAGTAAATTAGTAATTAACCATATGAAAATATATTTGATATCTTATACTAAAAAAGAAAAAGAAATGAAACTAACTGGAGAGATCAATGACTAAGAAATGAGTGATTCCCTTTCCTGATGCATCTTGGCTGTTGATGAACCTCATAATCCTAAAACACAAATAAACACAGATTTTGAATATAAAGTTGATTGATATTTCGATAATGAGGCTAGATTGTTCGAATTCACATCTAATGATATTTTTACTAGAGTATATAGACATTCGAATTTCACATCTAATTAACGTCACAATATTCTTAATATTTTTCATATTCAACGAAGTAAAACTGTCAGCTATATTGTGGTGACCTTTACGAGTAATTATGTGTAGAAAAGTAGTAATGGAATTGAGTGGTTTTTACCTATCTTTGACGAAGTTGGCATTTGCAAAGCAAAGTAAGCCAGATTTAACACGGATGATGAGGACTTCAGGAGTGTTGAGAGCCATTGGATATTGATGAATATCACAAAAGATATCAGTTCCAGGGAGTTTTCCCAAAATCTCAGTCCCAGGTTTGATTGAGATTAGTATTATCTTTGCAAATGATATCACTAACTGCATACAATATTTTTTAGGTTACAATTTTTTCAATTACAATGTCAATTCATCACTAACAAAAAGCCAAGATTTTTATTTTTTTTAATATTTATATAATATTTCATAATATTTGCTTAAAGAAGTAAAGTAATAACCATAATTTTAGTTCTAGTTTTTAAAAATTATACGTGTTTTTTTTACCCTTTTTTTAACTAGGTTCCTTTTTTTCTTAACTAAACATTTGATTTTTAAGCTAATTTTTTTTAAATATAAGTTTTCAAAAATTAGCTTGGCTTTTTATAACACTAGAAAAAGTAGATAATAAATTAAAACAAAAAATTCATAAGTAGGAAAAAATGTTTATAAGCTTTATTTTCAAAATTAAAAATAAAAAAACTAAGGCTCCGTTTTTTTAATCAATTTGTTTTGGATTTTTAATTTTCGAAAATTAAGTCAATAAATACCTCTTCCGCCTCTAAATTTTTTGGTTTGATATATATTTTGTATCCATATTTTAAAAAACCAAGTCAAAATTTGAAAACTATAAAAAATAGTTTTTAAAAACTTATTTTTCTTTTTAGAATTTGACTAAGAATTTAAATTTTCTACTTAAGATTGACACATATCATGGCAAGCAAATGAGAGGAGATAGTTTTAATTATTTTATTTTTTTTAAAAAACTAAATAATTCCCAAACGTGGAGTAAATGAATGGACTTAAGATTGGACTAAAATTATAAAAACACTTCATAAATAAAGTTATGAGTATATAATTTAATAAAAATATAAAATAAAAAATTCTTCATTTTGTTTGTTTGTTTTTTTGTTCTTTTTGGTGTATGAGTATTTTTTATTTTTTATTTTTTTAAAAATTGATTACGCAGAATAACTTTTAAAAGCTAAAATTATAAATGTGAGTTTAAGGTTGTATATTTAATTTATGAATTTGGAAAAATTGCTAGTTACATCACTAGATTTTTACGGTATCTGAGTAAATTATGTATAGTATTGAGCATGCCAATTAAATTAGTTTGAAAAAATTATAGTGATATATAATAAGATAAATAATTAGGTAAACTAATGAAGCTATCACATCACCAATTCGTTTTAATTTTGTTAATGTCTTGTATTAAAGAGAAGCATAATCCAAACTTATGTTTTAAAAACAATTGAAAACTTTATTAAGTTATTAAAACAAATATATAACTCGGAAATCAAAGACAAAGTTTATACATAGTTGGATCTAAAATCTACGAAAATGTTGCCACTCAGCACGACAACCATATATGTTGTGATGAAGCGTGACGTGGGCAACTCACTATTTTAAAGTCAAACTCACAACTTTACGATAGAATATTTAACAATAATTTTGGCCTATCGATAATTATTTCGGCCTCGTTTCATAATCAATTCGTTTTTTTTTTTGTTTTTAGTTAAAGTTTTTGAAAATTAAGTTATTTTTATTTCCTACAATAATTTGCATATTTCATTTGTATACTGATTGAATTCTTAACCAAATTTTAAAAACAAAAAGCAACTTTTTAAAAGCTACCTTTTTTTTTTTTTTTTTTTTCAAATTTTGGCTTGGTTTTTAAAAAAATTGGTGAAAAGTAGAGCGAAAATGAAGAAATTTGGAGGTGAAAGTAGCTATAAGATTAATGTTAAAAAAAAATGGTTTTCAAATGGACCATTTTTATTTTTGGTTTTTGAAAATTAAGCATATTTTATCATTATTTCTCACAATGATTTACATCTTTCTTAAATACAAGAATTGAATTCTTAGCTAAATTCTAAAAACAAAAATAAGTTTTTAAATTTTTTTTTTTAATTTTCAAAATATGACTTGGTTTTTAAAAATATTGATAAAATGTAGATAATAAAAGAAGAAATTTCAAGATTGAAGTAATATTTATAGTCTTAATTTTTTTAAAAATAAAAAATAAAAAAATAAATAATTATACCTTAATTAATTGATACATTTTTATTAATTTATTTTATTTTTCTTTCTGCCTCTAAAAAAAGCTTATTCTTCTTCTTTAATCTTTAGTAAGAGAAAGGTTAAAAAAAATAATTGATATATGATGACCTAATCTTCAACCAGTCAAATGCACCACTTAATTCTTTTTTCTTCTAATTAATGTGATGCACGATGTTTTAATTCTAATAAATTCAAATGGAATTTATTTATATTTGTATTAAATTATCAGAAAAATCACTCCATTTTTTGATTTGGGTTGGCTTAGTTTCTAACGCTTCGGTAATTATTTTGTTTTTTATTTTTTTAAATTAAGTCTATAGATACTACTTCCACTTTCAAATTTATTCTTTTATTATCTACCTTTTACTAATGATTTAAAAAATAAGTCAAATTTTAAGGACAAATTTTTTTTTTTTTCAAAAAATTGTCTGTATTTTTAGAATTTGACTAAGAATTTAACTATTGTACTTAAGAAAAATGTAAAGTATTGTAAGAAATGTGGATCAAATAGACTTAATTTAAAAAAAAAAAAAAATGATTACTAAACGAGCCTAAATTTTTATGTTTCTATCTATTTGATTCCACCTTAAAAAAAATCAAATAGATCCTCCAAATTTCAAACTTTAAAACACTTTCCAAAGTACAAAAATCTTTTTGATACAAACTAAAAAAAATTAATTTAGAGGTCTTATTTTTTTTTTTTAATTATAGAATCTCAAAGTTTATAAAATTTGTGCCTAAAGAGATTTGTGAGCTTTAAAAAAAAATCAAATTAAGTAAAAGACCTATCAAATACTTATAATTTAATCCTTAAACTTTGATCTCTTAATTTAAAATAATTAATAATTATGTTGGGAAAATTTAAAATGAATTTTAATAGTGAAACTTAATTAATTATTATTATTTAAAAATTCTTTCAAATATTTCATTAGACATTCTAATACACAAATTTATATCTAACGGATGAATTAACTTTTTAAAAATCTCAAATATGTTAGAATTTAGAAACTCTATCAGACATAGAATAAAAAGTTTTAGGCATATATACATTAGACACAAAAATTAAAAGTTTATAAATTTATATCTAAGGTCATAAAAGTTTAAAAATTTTAAGTTGATAGTATAAATTCATGTCAATAGTGAGAAGTTGCTGGGAGTAAGTAGTTATTAGAATGGAGTTATAATTATTAAAAAAAGTATTTAGCACAATGATTAGTTGCGCTCTAGAAAATTTTTAATCAACATCTAATTATTATTATTATTATTATTATTATTTGACAATGATTAGGTGGGCTATACAATCCAATATATCCCATTTTTGTTACCTACTAAAAACAATAAAAACATTTTATTTTCTTAATTTTTTTTTTCACATGAAAAATTTAAGCTGTATAAAGATATGTGTGCTCAGGCAATACCGAAGTAGTAAATGAAAATAAGTAGAGAGATTTACCGAAAGGATGAGGCCGAATTCGACGGAGAGAAAGAGAACCCCAAGAAAAGCTGCAAGACAAGCCAAGAAGTCGAGCTTGTCGATCTTCCATATATTATAAGCTTGGTGAATATCAATGAGGCCTGGAAGTGCAGAGAGAATAATGGAAGCTAGAATCGCATTGGGAGTGTAGTAGAGGAGCTTGGTGAACATCTCCAATGATATCATCACCGTCACCGCCATGACCGCGTTCGACACTGCCGTCTCGCACCCTGCACTGAAATTAACCGCGGACCGTGACAAAGAACCTGTCGCTGCGTAGCAAGAAGTGAGAGATCCGGCTAGGTTCATGAAGCCTAATGCCACCATTTCTCTGTTCCCATCAATGTTGTATCCTTTCATGGATGCCAATGATCTCCCCACAGCAATAGCTTCCTGAAATCACAAAAGTGATTTTAATCATTTTATAATTACTTTGAAATATATCATCTGTTTCATAAGTATAAGCGTGTAAGAAATTATATATTATTAAAGGATCGAACCGTGAGGGCTATGACGGCGATGATGAGAGCGGCATTAAGGATTTGGGAGATGTGAGGGGTGTGGATTTGGATGTGTTGAGCGGAGATGGGGTTGAGGCCGGCGGGGACTCGTTTTACGATCTTGACGCCGTGCTGGTCAGCTCTTGTGAGGAACACCAAAAGCGTTGATAGGATTACACATAACAGTGGGGCCATGGCTGCTAACCAGAATACTTTCTTGTACTTCTTCCCCTGCAAACCAGTTTTCTTTCTATCTAATATTATTGGACATATACACAAACTAATGTGGAAATTATCTACGTTCATTCCATAACTATTTGATTTTATTATTATTATTTTTTGAAATTTAATTAAGAATAAAGATATAAATCATTATAAAAAATAAGAAAGAAATAGACTTCATTTCCAAAAAACCAAAAATAAAAAATCGAAATAGTTACCAAAAGGCCTAATTAATATAGTTTTCTTATGTTTCCTCTTCTAGTTTTTTGAATTTGTGCTTAATTTTATGTTTGGTAAATCTTACTATATTTAGAACTTTTAAAATTAATTCATCACAAGTTTAAAAGTTAAGACAAAAATCTAAAATTTTAGGACTAAACTTATAATTTAACCAAAAATAGTATATTAATGCCTTTAACTATTCAACACATTAGAAATCGCCTTCGGGTGGGGATGAACTGTATACATAATTTCATACTATATATATATATATATATTGCAAACTTTTATTATCATTATTATGTTTTCGAAGAACTAAAGTCAAATTAGAAAAGAAAAAGAAAAAAAAAAGTTTATGTATAACTATAAACCTCTTTTTTGCCTTTTTAAAATTTCTTTCGGTTAAATTGCATTTTTTTTTGTTAGATTAAATTATAAATTTAGTTTATATAGTTTTGACATAATTTCAATTTAATCCTTGTGATTCTGAAAGTTTTAATTTACTTCAATTTAGTTTCCATTATTTAAAAGTATTTCACATACTCAAACAAACCACCTCTTTTCTTCTGTTTTAAACTGAGCCTTAGACCACATAGCCAACTTAACACATTCATCTAAATAGTAAATGTTAGTTTATTGGCATATAAAAATAGTGTCATTGACGTTTTATGAAAGTATAGAGATTAATATTGAAATTTTTAAGAATATATAAACTTTAATATAATTCAACTAGTGAAATATATATCCATCCTTAAGGTTAGTTTTAGAAGTAAAAAAATTACATTATCCCCATCCAGCTTTTGGGGAAGTAAAAAAAGAAAAGAAAAGAAAAGAAAATAGTGAATAAAAACAATCCTAATGCTAAAATATTATGAAAACTAATGACAAAAATTGTTATGAAAATAGGATGATCTTAGAATTTTTCCCATAAAACTGGGTAGGTTCATGTTCATGTTCATCATTTACTTTTATGGTGCGTGTCATAACTTTTTCTTTTTCTTTATTGCTTTACGACAGCAAAACCCACCAATTAATTAAATCACAACTTAAAATCAAAATAAAAACATAATTTATCCACTTAAAAAAAAAAGAAAAAGAAAAGAAAAGTTGACTCTCAAGTGTTTTTTTTTTAATTTTAATTTTTAAAATATTTTTCCCGTTGTTTGACTATTAACGATGCATCATAACACAATAACTTCTTACTCATCTACTTCATAATTATTAGGGGCGTATGACCCCTAACTTAAAGTTGGAGGAGTGGATTATTATAACTCAATAGAGACACCACTTATAATAAATGTGTTTACAACTATTTATAACATATAATTAATTATAGTAATTACTATTTCAAAACCCTATTTGATGTCGTATTTACTATTTCCACATTATTTACTATTTTACGCTCATCTTCTCACCTAATTTTTCAGTAATGTTTACTATTTTTTTAAGACTAAAATAGCCTTCACCCCAAACATAGACAATTATAAACCACAAACTATTACCACAAACTATTATAACCTACTTAGCGCCCTAAACGCCCTCTTAAAGATAATAAACAAGTCCAAAACAAAAAAACAAAACCTTAAATAAAAAATGAAAAAAGCAAAGTTAAATTACAAATTTACTTTCCTAAACTTACATATTTTATTACTAGACATAAAAAGTTTAGCGTTTATTAAATTTGAAATATAAATTTATATTTAATATATCAACTAATTTTTCAAAAGTTACCAATTAGTCATAAAAGATAAAAAGTAAGACAACTAATTATAGAAATAAATTAATGAAATGATATAAGGTTGAGGAAAACTTACCAATAATTTGGTGATGAGGATGAAGGAAAGGAATGAAGAGCCAATGATGAAGTTCAAGGGATTCCATTGCTGAAAAATTAATTAAGAGAAGGACATGAGACTAAATAAAATTAATTTGAAGTAAAATGAGATTAAAGTTGAGTTTAATATGAATTTAATTATATTACATCATTATGATGATGGAATGATCCAAACACAGCTCCCATAACAGAGAGAATATCAGTTTTGTTAGTGAAGTGAGTGATGCCAAGCAATCCTTTGAGCTGTTGAAGCCCAATTACAATGGCAGCTCCACCCATGAACCCAATTATGGCAGCATGTGACAGAAAATCCACCAAAAATCCCAGCCTGAAATATATTTTATTATAATATAGCATTATCTTTTGGTTTAAACTAAAAAATTTGATTCTAATTTTTAAAACATATGGAATAAATTATCACTTTCTCCAAATTATAGTTTAAGTATTCTTTTAGAACTATGTGCTTAAAATCTTAACCATCTTCCCAAATCTTAAAAATTTAAATACTATTTGGTTTATATAATTTAGTATCCATTCTATCTTAGTCTCTATACATACAAATTAAATATGTCTAAATTTTAATTTAATATGTGCTTTCAATCAAGCTTTAAATTAAATACATGTTAGTTTTTTTAGACTAAATTTCAAAGTGCAAAAATTAAAATAAAATATAATTGCACAAAGTATATGAACTATAAAATAATATTTTAATCAAATTGAAGAAATTATTAATTTTCAAATATAGCATAATTTAATAGGCATACATGTATGAATAATCACAAGATCTGGAGTTCGAATTCCCATACCTTTCAATTGTATTTAAAAAAAATCATTAGTTACTATCAAAATCTAATTTCGATAATCATAGAGTTTAACTATAAAGTTTTTTTTTTTAATCTAAATCTGCAAACTCAATTAACATAAAAATATATAGTCGACCTAAAAGTTTGAGGTTTGAATTCCTCCTTCGCGCAGATTGCTATTACTATTCAACTTTTAAAAAAAGAAGTATTTTGTAGGTTTGGAGGTGGAGGGTAAAAAGTAGGGTTTTCGTAGATTTGGGCGAAAAGATGAAAGAAAAAGTAAAAAAAAATTAAAGAAAAAACAAGTTATGAAACTCAAAGGCGAGGAACAATTGGAGGAGGAGGAGGAGGAGGAGAAAGAAAGAGACCGAAAGAATCCAAAGACGGCCTGAAAGATTCCGGCGAAGAAAGTAACGGTGAAGACAAGGTTTCTATAGGCAAGAGGGTCGCCGGCGGGATCTTGAATTTTCTGAATCATGGCCGGCAAAAGCAGAGATACTATGGCCACCGGTCCGATCGCTATTTCCCTCGAACTTCCCAATACTGCATAAATCAACGGTGGCACAATGCTTGTATCTGCCCACAGAATTAACCTCTTTGTTCTTAATTAATTAAACACAAATCAAAACTTTCATCTAATTAATTCATTAGTTACAGCACTTACAGAGCCCATATTGAGGATCAAGCTTCGCCAGATTTGCATATCCAATACTCTGCATCACCGATTAACAACTTTGATTATTATTTTGTAATTAAATTAAACTCAGTAGGATCATAATTTAATTTACCTGAGGAATGCAGAGGCTAGCCAGAGTCAAACCAGCCAAGATATCATTCTTGAACTTGCTAAGATTGTAGCTCTGCCCCCAGCAGAGGATAGGGAAGACACCCTGCAATAGGCTTCCAACCACTGCAGTTCTAGTCTTGTTCTTGAGGGACAAAAGCTTGGTAGGATCGGGAAATATGGTGTCGCGAAGCGAGTCGATTAGCTCTCGCCATATCCCCGGTGGCTCCGGTGGGTTTGCCACCCACTGAGCCCTGTCTGCAGGGCTGCTCTTCTCGATCGTTGAGACGTCGTCCGACATGGTCGGAGACGTGTCGGCGTTAGCGACCGACATGATTTGAAGTGTTTGGGGGAACTAAGGTTGTTGAGAGAGCTGTGTGTCAGTGACACAGCTCGGTGAGGTTCCGGCTAGTCAGATGCGAGGTTATGGGGAGATTATGAAGGTTAATTGCATGAAAAAGCCTGGCCTTGACGCAGGGAATGTGTGTTTTTACAATAATTTAAGCACATATATAAACCACTCAAAATTTTATATTTGGAGATGCCACTTACTCGATTATTATATTTCTTTTAGTTAAACAACTTATAGTGTTTTCGTCAATGATGTATGACGTTGTTAGCTAGAGTATTAACTTTCCACCTACACAAAAAAGTCATTTTCTTTCTAGTTAATATTGAATTTCATCTCTTAAGCTCTCTAACAAAATTTCAAGAACCACAAGTGGAAGGAAATGTTGGAGTGAAATTGATATATATTACTATTAAATTCAAATCCATCACCTTAAGTTTTTTTATTTAATGGTGAAGAATAAGAAAGTCTACCATTCACTAAATGATGTCACACACAAAGTATCCACACTTGTAATAACAACCAGAAAACAAAATAAATGACTTAAAAGAAGGTAAACAAAGTTTGTTAACCCAATTTAATGCTCGTGGAAAGATTCTTTTACTAATATAAAGTTAAGCTTATTATAATGTTGTACTTATCTATAAGAGTATAACAAAGACAATGACCTGAACAATTTAACTCTCAAACTGACACTCAGTCTCCCCTAAGTGCAATACCTCCTCTCAAGATAAAACTTAGGCTCCCACTAAGTTGGAAATTAGCAAGGTACTTTTGGACTCTCCCTGAGAGTGTGGGTTCATCAAAGTCACAACCTTTCCACCTTGGTGTAAAATCCACTTCACATGCAAACTTAGGCTCCCCTAAGTTTGTTAAAAGCCTTAGAAAACACTGAAGAAACTTTTACGACATTCAATTCTCAAGACCAGCTGTCTTGAAAAGAACTGTATCAACCAAAACTCTTCCAGTAGTATGTAGAGTAGAGAGCATTAAACCTAATGGCCATTCAAACAAATTTCACTCTTATGGATTGTAAAGACACAAAAGCAGCAGCCCTAGAGTAAAACAAAACACCCTTTATATAGAAAAGCAGCAGAAGGAAAGAAACCTACTCAGAAAACTAACAACCAAAAAAAGGAAACAATCAAAAGCCACAGATATACGCAGTCGCATAAAAAAGGAAAGAAGAAATCAAGCGAGAAGGCCGATGTTACAATGAATCATAAGAACAACCGCCGAGACAACTGCCAATGGCTACATCACTTTAAAACCTTAAACAATTGAGACCAACCTTCAACTCTAACAAATGGTGATTAGACATATGTCGTCATCTCCAATCCCTACTATATATATATATATATAGCATTTTGAAATTTGTAATAATTTAGTCCACAAAAAACTTTAGTTCCTATACTTTATAAAAAAAATTGGATTTCTTATAATTTTATACCGAACTGAACTAATGCTTTAGAAAAAAAAAACAAAATTTTTGGTTCGATTTTTATGGTTTCGATTTTAGAGTTCATCCTTGAGAAGTGTATGGTTGTATACTTGTTAGGGGCGAATTCTAAATGTGAAATCCGAATCGAACGCTACTTTCCCTATTTAAATATGTTTATTGTTGAGATTAGTAAAATGAGGGGTTTAATATTTAAATTAATGTGGAATTGTAGGGAAATTGGTAAATGATAAGAAAATGAAGAAGGAAAAATGCTTAAGTATTGGAGACTTGGCTCTCAGGTGTTTATATGTTAGCCTAGCAAGAAGAAATTTTGGTTAAGTATTGGCCGTGAAAATGGTGGCCGAGCATCGAGTATGTGTGATCGAGGAAGGATCGTGCATCGAGTATTCGTGAGCAAGGAAGGGATTAGGCATCGAGTAAATGCCATCGTGCAAAGTAAAATGCCATCGAGTATCAAGTTTTGCATGAGCGATCATCTTTAAGCACTGTTTAGGAAGGCCAACTGTGTCGATTTAGTAGAATCAACCCACTAAGTGGGTGTTGTGGCAGTCTATTAAGGATGAATGGCTGGTAGATTCAAGTACAAAAGGGGAGAATTGACTTCAAAAAGTCATTTTTTATTTTTTAAATTTATGCATGGATGTTGCTTGGCTAGTTTTCAGTTTCAGTTTTCAAATACCAGTTTCTAGTTCAAGCATGAGATTTATGTTTTAATTTAGTCACTCACTGGGCTTCTTGAAGCTCATTCTTTTCCTCTATGTTTTTCTTCTCCGGTAGAGAAATAGAGGAGTTCTAGGGTGCTACTAAGGTCAAGATCTGCCACACCACAGCCACACTTCCAAATTTAAGTTGTTGTTGTAAACAGTTGCAGCTAAGAGTCTGTAACTATTGAGTTAAGTCTGGAGATTGTATAAAAGTTATGTTGTTTGTAATAAAATAAGTCAACAACTGTTTGTTATACGTGGCATAAATTTTAGAAAGAGAAAAAGATTCAAATGGGCAGTAGATATCACAAAAGGCTGGTACCTGTCGTCCTCACATCTCCTTCTGGATAAGGGTAACATGGCTCGGGAGGGGGTGTGACACTAAAACCCAAATATTGTCTTTGGCCTTTTGTTTTTTGGCTAAAATTTTGCTCATCTATTTTGTCTAGTTTTTCTCCTATCATTTGTCTACTATATCATGTCAAATCTATCAATATTTGTCCAATAAACATGAAATAAAAAATTACACTATAAAATTAAGAAAATGTATATGCATGTATAATCAATAGACTAAATTATTAAAGCTTACGGGGCTAACTTTGTAATTTAGCTCATATTCTTCATCATACCTACAAGATATATGAAAGTTTTTAAATTTGTGTTATTGGCTATATAATTGTTTAAGGTTTATGGATTTTTCTTCTTAGGTTGTTTTTGGAGTTGTTTAAAATATGTTTTAGTGAGAATATGTCTCGGAGGTTGTTATACACGATGTTTACTCTACAGAATATTTCTTTTCTTATTTCAATTATTATGCATTTTATTTTCTCTGAATGACATTCCTTTTGGATAATTTGTAGAATTTATTTAGGGATATTTTTCATCTTTCAATTGTACTATTTGAGTCCAAGAAGTATGTTTGCTAGGGTTGCCACATGTATTATTGTGTGAGATAATTTATTGAGTAGTGACCGACAACTTTCTGTATGGTCTGTGCTGTTGGGATAAATACTATATTTTTCGGATCAATTATCCCACTTTTGTGTGAATCTAATAGAATACTAATCAACTAGCAACAACAATAATAATCAAGTAAGGACACAATCAATTTTAACGTGGAAAAAACCCCTCAATGTGAGGAGTAAAAAACCACGGACTGAAGTCAAAATCTTCACTAAAATCAATAATGGGTTACAACGAGTTCTCCCTAGCCACAACTAGAGGCATACACAGTAAATATCTCAAAATTAATAATCTTGGCAACAAATGGCAACAAATTGAGAAGAATAAAATTAAAAACGTCTCACTTGAAGTGGTAATCAATTATCCACGATATCTAACTGAAGGTAGCTTCATACGAAATCTTTACTATCTAGATTGAAGACTCTCGTGTGAAGAACACGTCGTTAAAATTTCAGCTTGAAAATGCTGATGTATGGAAGAAGTTTTCTAAAATAATCTCACTGCCATTTTTCTTGGTCTCTCATGGTTTGCGTACATAATCAAATAAAAATCGGGGGCTGCTTGTGTTTTGATTTTAAAGCAAAAGCTAATATTGCCCTAGTGGGCCTTAATTTGGCTTTCACGAAAAAAGGTGAAATAAACCCAACACGTGTTCGAAGAAGAAAGAATTAAAATCTTGGCTTGTGGCGACTTATTCTTTCAATGTTTTTGTTGTGAAAGTTTCAATCTTGCGAAGTTTGATTTCATCTTAGGGGAAGCCTAAGGCAAAGTTGATCGAGAAGAGTCTCTCAACATTAGGGAGATCCTAAGACATTATTCATAGAGAAGGAATTTTCAAACTTAGAGAGAGCCTAAGTTCACAACTCACAAGAAGGAAGAAAGATATCTTCATAATGAGAGAGACTCTCACATTTAGGGAGAGTCTAAGTTCGAGTGGGAAGGAGTCTCATATTTGGAGGAACCTAAGTGATTAAATAAGTTAGGCTCTACATGTGTTGTTATTGTAATAATCATTATTTACAGATAAGTACAATGCTGTGAATGCTTGACTTTTACAAATTAGTGAATTATCTTTTATGGACACTTTGTTCCCAAAGTAGGTGGTTTATCACCTAATTGGGTCACCAATCTCTAAGTATTTATTCTTGATTTATTGTTTGTTATTCT
This sequence comes from Benincasa hispida, assembly GCF_009727055.1. Taxonomy (NCBI): domain Eukaryota; kingdom Viridiplantae; phylum Streptophyta; class Magnoliopsida; order Cucurbitales; family Cucurbitaceae; genus Benincasa; species Benincasa hispida. The sequence goes on from NC_052349.1 coordinate 60,871,160, forward strand.
ATTTTTGTCTCTGAATTTATTAGAACGTCTAGTATGACATCTCTTTTTCTGGTGTGGATGAATTTTAAAATTCAAAAAGTGACTTATAAATAATTTGTTGATCCAAAAATTTTGTTATTAATTAAAATATATATGTATATTGGAATGGAAGAATGAAGTTGAATAAAAGAATTTTCATGTACTTATTTTCTTTGATTAAAGTATAGGGAAAGATAGGAGAAAAGGGGGAAAACTAGAATAAAAAACATTAAAATAAAAATAGAAAACAAAACAAAACAAAACAAAAATAATGAAACAGTGCACTCAATTGTTGAGTTGGGTCAACGTGATGGGAATTCAATTGAATGGATTGAGTTAATTTGGAATCCAACTTTATATGTATATATAGAATACAAAAGTAAGTGAATTTCCCTATCACATATATTGCCAATCATAATCTAAAATATAGAGAATATCAAACTGATGTTCAAAATCATTTTCTAATAGTTAAACTCAACTAGTTTAATGGTAATTGATATGCAAAAAAATCTTTTTAAATTGAAAATTGATCCATGAGATAACTATTTCGTTTTTGATTTTTGGTTTTTGAAAATTAAGGCTATCTCCTTTTCATCTTTTACCATGGTTTGCATTTTTCTTAAGTGCAAGAGTTGTATTCTTAGTCAAATTTAAAAAGCGAAAACAAAATTTTTCAAAACTACTTTTTTTAGTTTCAAATTTGGCTTGGTTTCTAAAAACAATAATTCAAAGTAGATAACAAAACAAGAGATTCAAGATGTATTTGATTTAACTTTTCAAGTGCTTAGTTTTAGAATTTAGTCATTCTAGAAAAAATTGAAGTGTTTGACAATCCTTCAAAATAACTTTTGAAACACTCTGAAAGTATATTTTAAATAATCTTGATAAAAAAAGTTTAAGTAAAAATGATTTTGAAAAACATTTTTTTCTCTAGTCAATCAAAATAGACTCTTAGAGATGAAATGAGTGTTCATAGACTTAATTTTAAAAAACTAAGGCTTCTTTTGATAACCATTTGATTTTTAATTTTTTGTTTTGAAAATTAAGCTTAAGAACACTACTTCACCTCTTAATTTCTTTGGTTGTTATTTTCCTTTTAACAATGGTTTAAAAAACCAAGCCAAACTTTGAAAACTAGAAAAGTAGCTTTTAAAAACTTTTTTGTTTTTGGAATTTGTTAAGAATTCAACCATTATACTTTAGAAAGATGTAAATCATCGTAAGAAATAAGAAAAAAATATGCTTAATTTTCAAAAATTAAAAATTTAAAACGAAACGATTACCAAATGGAGTCTAAATGATTGCCAAATGAAATCTAAATAATTATTTAGAATATTTTATGTGTAATACATAATTTTTTCATGAGTAGAATGAAATATAATTGAAATTTTGATATTTTAATTAAGGACATAGTTTTGTTATAATATCCTCAATTCAAATTAAATACCTATTAGAGAAGATAATCTTTCCAGAAATAGGCATGGAAGGGATATTATTGTCTTTACATTTCCAATTTTATAAAATATTTTATTTTTTAGTTCAGAATTGCACAAGTAGGCAGATGGACTATACAATTTTATACTACTAATTTTTTTTTTAATTTGATCTTTAATTTCATACCTTGTATTTATAAACATTACATTTTTTACACAATATTTTCCCCTAAGATCATTATTGATTTAATTTATAGATATATTAAGAGTAACGTTAGGGAAGGTGGGGTCGATCATGATAGGAGTGACCATTGAAGCCGTTAAAACCAAACCAAATGCGAAGGTGAACTGGAATTGACCCGAAACCGAATTAATATGGTTCGGTTCTGTTTGATATCTTTTGTAGTTTGGTTTGATTTCAAATTTAAAAACCAATTTGAAACCGAATTGTACCCTGCTTTTTTAATATATATTATATATACATAAAAGTTTGAAAAATAGAGCAACTAAGGATGTTAAATCTTTTATGTTTGTAGTATTTATATTTTTTGACTTTGGAATAATTTTTAAGTTTGTTGTTGAAATAGTAGTGTTATTAGTAATGTAGACTAGTAATACCAAATAATGACTAATTGTAATTTTTATTATTAAACTTTAAACATTTTAATTCTTATTGTTTTAAAATTTCAAAATTAACCATCAAAATTATATTTTTAAATACATTGTTTCAAATCATAGAAATTTAGAAAATATGAAAAAACATAAAAAATTTAAAAAAACAAAAAAAAAAAAAAAAACTGTGAAACTGAACCGAATATGCTCACTTTTTAAAATTCGCGGTTCGGTTCGTTTGAACCCCAAACCGAACCATGAACACCCCTAATCATGAGCAAGAAAAAAACTAGCTGGGGAAGGTTGGCCTCGACTGAAGTGGGCTTGTTGGATCAAATGGCTCAATTGCCTCTAGTTGTGGACGTGCAAAGGGTAGGCTTCAGAAAAGGGACAGATTGATCACCTAGACATGTTTCCTATTCTCGTCTAATATTTAGTCAAGAATACATACACATCTTATCCAATTGAGTACTTTAGATATTCGATTTAATTTAAATTTAATATTATCATTGATGTGACCCATGTATGTTATCTACTATTTTATCGTTTAGACTTATTATTTTATTAGGCGAATTAAAAAAAATAAAGTTCATAATTAAGTAAAAGATAATTTATCATAACTTCACACTCTTATGGGAGGTGCCTATATAAAAATAAAATCCTTTTATCCTAGGGATTGATCTTCTCTCTACCTCATTAAATGGTTATTTTCTCCTCGTCAATTAAGTTCTAAAGGAATATGATCAAGAGAGAGAAATTCAATCCTTTACTAGATCAATATTATGGATCAAGGTATGTTACTCTTAACTTAACATAATCGTAAAAAAATCATCTTGTTCAAAGATCTTGGTAATTATTATAAAGGATTTTATTGTATAATTATGAACTTAAAATAGATTAAATTGACAGATTGATATTGTTGAATGCATGATGCAATCAATATTAAAAGAATATAAAAGATCAAAGTGACCTAAAGACTTTGAATGGTTGAGTAATTTTCCAAAGGCATATAATTCTTGATCAAAATTAATGCCAACTTTTGGGTAAAGGGGAAGAATATTATCAAACAAGATTGTCAAATGCAAATGCTTTAACCCAACATATCAGGTGCCTCCATGGTGCCATGGCTAGCTAATAGCCATATTAAATTAATGCCATATTTGGAACCAAATTTGATTTGGATTACTATTGGATTTTGTTTGAATATATTTATTTTTGTGATCACTAGAGCTCTCTTTACACTTTTTCACATTAAAAATTGAAAACTTCTAAATTTTTATGGGGTGGTTAACATATATATTTTTATAATGACAAACAAAGAAACTAACGGGACATTTGAGGTACTAAATTTCTTATAATAGTCTATAATTATTGTAGTTGCGTTATGATGGTTTGTGTTTAAAGGATAAATTATTTTAATTTGAGTTATAATAGTATGTGTGTAAACTATTCTAGTTTGATGAGAAAATAACAAACATTATAGCAAAGAATGAAAAAAATGATGAATGTAAAATAATAAAAATTGTAACAAATAGTAAATAATGTAGCAGATAAATGATTTTGAAATAGTGTTAGTTGTAGCTGATTGGAGATTACAAAATATTATTCACTGTAGCAATGAGTGGTTTTAAATAATTTATTATTATTTTAGTTACACTTGTCTTTATACTTTTTATTTTAGATTTAATTTAGTTTTTCCAAAAGATATTAATTTTTTTTGACATATAAGGGACGGTGGAGGATCAAACTTTTGACTTCGAAGTTGATAATTTAAGTACTATGTCAATTGAGCTATAATCATTTTGGTAAAAAAAGTTATTCAGTTTTACTTATGATTATCTTAAAATTTCTATTATATTATTTGTTTCATATAATATTTATTTTAAAATGTCCTTATTATTATAAATATCATAAAAATAGATGCCCAATACTTAGTGTCTTGAAACACATGTGTCATTTTTCATGTTGTCCATATGTCTTGTAATAATTCATGAGGTAAGTCCACATCCTACTTGTTACTTTACCTATAAATAGTGGCATTTGGTGGATTTAAAAATTATGCACATTGATGAGAATATAAAGAAAATTTCATATATTTCCTATTTCCACACAATCATATTTTCTATTTCTATTATTCCTATTTTCAAAAATTGTAATTTTAGTTATATTTTATTATTTTATTATTATCATATCATATTATATTTATTTATTATATATATATATATACACTCCATATATATATATATATACTCCATATTCGTTGTGCTCCATTGTTTCCTCAATTTCACAACACGTTATCAGCATGAGCTCCTATTGCTCCCATTACTGAAGGTAGGTCCTAAAGTTAGGTTGATTTTTTCTCTTTATTATAATTAATAAATTAAATGTTATTTTTCGTATTTAGTACATATTAAATTTTTAATAAAAATACAATATTTTGTGATAGTGTTGCTATGACAAACCTTACAAAATTAGAAATTCTCAGCCCTTGACATTAATGATGATAATTATTTATCATGAGTGCTCGATGCTGAAATTCACCTGGATGCTATGACCTTGGGAGAAACATCTAAAGAAGGAAATATGACATCCAGCCAGGAAAAACAAAAACTATGATTTTCCTTCGTCATCATTCCACGAGGGATTAAAAATGGAATATCTTACAATAAAAGGTTTTCGTATCTTGTGAAAAAATTTGAAAGAAAGGAATGATCATAAAAAAACAATTATTCTTCCTAAAGCCCATTATGAGTGGATGCATTTGAGGCTACAAGATTTTAAATCAGTAAATGATTACAATTTCACATGATTTAAAATCAGTTCAAAATTGTTATTATGCGGAGAAAAAATTACTGATGCTGGTATGTTAGAGAATACATTTTCTACATTTCATGTCTTGAATATGCTCTTACAACAACAATATTGGGAGAAAAGTTTTAAGCAGTATTCTGAATTAATTTCATGTATTCTCGTAGCCGAACAAAATAACGAGTTATTGATGAAAAATCATGAATCTCAACCAATCGGAACGACACCATTCTCTGAAGTGAATGCCGTGAATTTTAATAATAATCGTGGTCGAGGTTGTGGTCGTGGTCAAGATCATGACCATGGAAGAGGAGGAAATAATTATTATTTTCTTTGTGGTCATTTTAATCATTCAAATTTCAAAAGAACCATACAAAATGATGATCACAAAGGAAAAACTCCACAAGATAAGAGCTTAAAAAGTGTTGAAATAATTGCTTCCAATGCGGGATGACTGGACATTAGTCACGTATTTGTCGTACATCAAAACACTTAGTTGACCTTTATCAAGCCTCCCTGAAGGAAAAAGAAAAAAATGTGGAAGCAAATTTTGTGTACTAGGATAATGATATATTTGACCCATCCCATATGAAAAATTTGGATGTGGTGGACTTCTTTGGATCTCTTAAAGAGAAGATTGACGTAGTTGATGGAATATCAAGTGTTTCTTTTGATTCTGAGAATATCTAGACTTAATGTTGTTGTTTTCTTTTATCTATCTTCATTTTTTTTTAGGAACTTTTGTATTTTTTTAAGTGTTGTTTTTCTTATTGTAATTATTTTTCTTTGAATGAAGAAACATGGATCATTTTCATATGTTGGGTGTTTACGAAAAGCAAAGAAGATCTATGTCTGGCAGATAGTGCAACTACACATACAATACTTACAAATAAAAAAAAAATACTTTCCAAATCGTCAATGCTTAAAGCAAAAGTAAATACAATATCTATTTCTGCAAACTTGATCAAAGGTTTTGGAAATGTAAATATTATTTTACTTAAAAGAATAAAATTTACAATTGACAATGCATTGTTCTCTAGTCAATCAAAGAGAAATCTTCTAAGTTTTAAAGACATACGTTGCAATAGTTATCATTTTGAAACTGATGTGGAATATCTATATATTATCTCTACTATCTCAAATGAAAAACGTATATTGGAAAAATTTCCTGCTTTATCTTATGGATTGTATTATACTTATATACGAGTAATTAAAACATATGTAACAATGAACCTAAAGTTCATGAATCCAGACATATTCACAATGTGACATGATCGATTGGGTCATCCAGGATATATAATGATGAGAAGAATTATTGAGAATTTAAATAAGAAACCATTGAAGAAACAGACGATTCTTCAATCTAATGAAATATCATGTGATGTTTGCTCTCAAGGTAAATTAATAATTAGACCATCACTAGCCAAAGTGGGGACATAATCACCTGCATTTTTAGAACGAATTCATGGTGATATATGTGGACCTATTAACCCACCAAGTGAACCATTTAGATATTTTATAGTATTAATAGATACATCTAGTAGATTATTACATGTGTGCATATTATCAATTCGAAATCTTGCATTTGCAAGATTACTTGCTCAAATAATTAAGTTAAGAGCACAATTTCCTAATTATACAATTAAGACCATTCGTCTTGATAATGTTGGTGAATTTACATCCCAAGCTTTTGATAGTTATTGTATGTCAATTGTGAACATCTTGTAGCTCATGTTCATACACAAAAGTGTTTAGCAGAATCATTTATAAAACGTTTGCAATTAATTGCAAGACCATTACTTATGAGAGTTAAGCTTCCTTCATCTAGGGACATGCTATTTTGCATGCATCGTTACTTGTACACATTAGACTAGTAGCTTATCATAAGTACTCGCCATTACAATTAGCTTATGGTCACGAGCTAAATATTTTCCATCTGAGAATTTTTTATTATGCAGTATATATTCAATTGCTCCACCACAATGCACTAAGATGGGTCCTTAAATGAGGTTAGGAATATATGTTAGATATGATTTTTCATCAATTATTAAATATCTTGAATACCTGACGGGTGATGTATTTACTGCATGATTTGCTAATTGTCATTTTAATGAGACAAATTTTCCAACAATAGGGGGAGGAATTAAGAAATTGAAAAAAAAATGCATGGAATGCATCGTTATTGTCTCATTTAGATCCTCGTACAGATCAATGTGAACTTGAAGTTAAAAAATTAATTCATTTGCAAAATATAGCAAATCAATTACCATATGCATTTATAGATGCAAAGAAAGTAACTAAGTTACATATACTAGTTGCAAATGTTCCATAAAAAATGATATCCCATCACAACAAGTTGTCAATAATGAGTTTAGAACACGCTAGAAGCATGGTAGACTAGTGGGTTCTAAAGATAAAAATACTCGAACACGAAAAATAATTAATAGTGAAAAAGACATGGTTGATGATGTGAATACCCATGAAGAAATCCTCGACATGACTAGTGAAGAAGGTGAAATACCTAAAGGTAATAATGAGATTTCAATAAACTATGTCATGATGAGATTTCAATAAACTATGTCATGATAGGAAAAAGATGGAATCAAATTAATGTAATTATTGACAACATTTTTGCGTATATTGTTGCTCTTGATATTATATTTGAAAATGAGGATCCTGAACCAAAATCCATTGAAGAATGTCCACTAGAAATGATTGGCTTCAGTAGAAAGAAACAATCAAGGTAGAATTAAACTTACTTTAAAAAACGACAGCTTTTGGACTAAGTGCGAACACTAGAAGGTGTCAAACTTGTGGGATATAATTGGGTTTTTGTGAGAAAAATAAATGAAAATAATGAGGTCACAAGATACAAAGCAAGACTGGTTGCACAAGGTTTTTCACAAAGATCTGGTATTGATTATGAGGAAACATATTCTCTAGCGGTGGATGCAATTACACTGTGATATTTAATTAACTTGACTGTGAATGAAAGTTTGGATATGCATCTTATGGATGTAGTCACAACATATTTATATGGATTTCTTGATAATGATATTTATATGAGAATCCCAAAAGGATTTAAAGTACCTGAAACACAAACATCAAATTCTCATAAATGGTATTCAATAAAGTTACAAAGATCACTATATGGATTGAAACAATCAGGACAGATGTGGTACAATCGTCTGAGTGGATATTTATTGAAAGAAGAATATCAAAATAATTCAATATGTTCATGTATTTTTATAAAAAAATTACAATGAGAATTTGCTATTATAACTGTATATGTTGATGACTTGAATATAACTGGAACTCTTGAAGAGCTTTCAAAGGAAATAGAATATCTTAAGAAAGAATTTGAGATGAAAGATCTCAGAAAAATAAAATTTTGCCTTAGGGTTTGCAAATTGAGCATTTAGCAGATGAAATATTTATACATCAGTTAACTTATATACAGGAAAAAGTTTGAAAAGATTTTATGTGGACAAAGTACATCCATTAAATATTCCAATGGAAGTCCGTTCATTGAATATAAAGAAAGATATATTTCGACCTCGAGAAGATAATGAAGAAATTCTTGGTCCTGAAGTACCACATCTTAGTGCAATTGGTCAACTTATGTAGCTTGCTAATAATACAAGATCAAATATTGCATTTTCAGTAAATCTATTAGCTAGATATAGTTCTTCTACTATAAAAAGACATTGGAATGAAATTAAGCATATACTCCGTTATCTTCGAGTAACAATTGATATGGGTTTGTTTTATTCAAATAAATCAAATTTTGATCTAGTTGGTTATGCAAATTCTGGATATTTATCTGATCCACACAAAGCTAGATCTCAAATAGGTTATCTGTTCATATGTGGAGGAACTGCTATATTATGGCGATCGGTGAAACAGACCATAACGGCCGCTTTCTCAAATCATGCTGAAATTCTTGCAATTCACAAGGCTAGTCAAGAATATGTATGACTAAGGTTAATGATTCAGCACATTTGTGAAACATGTGGCTTATCTTCTAATAAAAATCTTCCAACAATATTATATAAAGACGACACAACTTGCATAACCCAAATCAAGGAGGATATATTAAAGAGATAAAACAAAACATATTTCACCCAAGCTTTTCTACACTCATGATCTTGAAGAAAATGGCGACATCCCTTTACAACAAATTTGTTCGAAGGATAACCTGGCAGACTTATTTACAAAGGCATTACCAACCATAACTTTTGAGAAATTGGTGCACAACATTGGAATGCGGCAACTCAGAAATCTTAAGTGATGTTTTCGTGAGGGAGAGTAAATATATTATATTCTTTTAGAAGTATGTATTATATGAAATATGTACTCTTTTTCCTTCAATAGGTTTTTTTTTTCCATTGTGTTTTTCCTAGTAAGGTTTTAACGAGACATATTTCATATATATATATGGGCATTTAAGGGGGAGTATTATAAATATCATAAAAGTAGATGCCCATCCATGTGTCGTTTTTCATGTTGTCCATATGCCTTGTTAAATTCATGCTTGGTGTCCATATAAAACCACATCTTTCTTGCCTCTTTGGTTATAAATAGTGACATTTGGTGGATCTTAAAATTATGTACATTGGTGAGAATAAAAAGAAATTTTCATATATTTTCTATTTCCATAAAATCATATTTTCTATTTCTATTATTCCTATTTCCTTAAAATTATAATTTTAGTTATTTTTAATTTAGTTATTTATAAGTTTAGTTATATTTTATCTTTTTTTATTATTATATTTTATTAATTATATATATATATGTGTGTATATTTTCTTACCTCAATTTCACAACACTTGTTATAAAGTATAATGTGTACAAGTATTTGGGATTGACAAGATTCATAGTAATCTAATAGTATTTTTTTTTCTCAATAAAAATATAATACTAGCCCTAACCATTTGTTCAAACTTTCATTTCAAAAGAAGTCTTAAAATAAAAATAAAAAATTCATTTTTTTATACACAATGCAAACAACTTGCTAATATCCCAACATAATTAACTAAATTTTAGTCTTTAAGAGACCGAGTTATTTAGAGATATCAAAGTGAACTTCGCTCAACGATAATTTACATGCATTCTCTCATTTTAAGTCAAAATTAGTTTGATCTTCCATTCTCAAGATTAAAAATATCTTTTTACTTAGATTCAAATCTATTTTGTTTTGGTTATGGCTACATATATATAGTATTCAAATTTTGCACAGCTCTTAATTAGTCAACATTTTTCTATGTACAACGAGTGGAGGTATGGTGAAAATTTAAACCTCCGACCTCAAGAGTTGAGTATATATATATTAATTATCAACGAGCTATATTCATTTGGACAATTTACACTTAACTAATCATGCACAACCTTGAGTATTTAAGAAAACTATTTAAACTCTTTGAAAATTTCTCAATCAAATTGATTAAAGTTTTTCAAAGTTGAGATATTATTACCTATGGGTATGATTGCCCAAACAAGAGCCATTACTTTAACTAGAAAAGGAGAAAAGGAGATGGCCAAAAAGAGCCATTACTTGAAGAAAGCGAACGAATGTAGACTTGTTTAGGGGAGAATTGTGTAAGGCTTAAAAAAGGGATTTTTCTTGTTTAGAAAATATGAACTCTCTAGAGAAAGAAAGCACCTCAAAAGCTGCGGTGGCTGACAAAAGCCAAAAAGTGATACACTGTGAAATTCAAATTAGGGTTTCAAAATCGATCTTCTCCCTTGGAAATTTTTAGGAGGTTTGAATATTTGACCTTCTAATCGAAGATTCATGTTTTAATAGTCGATTATATTCTATTAGATCTTAAAATTTAAATTTATATTGTAAAAGTGGTTCATTGAACAAAATCATGAATCTATAAGTCACAAATCTTTATTAAATTAATTATCACTTTTCATTCACTAGACCGACCACCACATTTACAAATCTTTTATACATTGAATCTAGACACTTATTACATTTCTCCCTCTTTTCTCTCCCTATATAATGTTATAATTTCCAATTAACTTCATTTTGACCTATTTGACATAATTAAGTTGATAAATAAAAGAGACAGAGAAACTCTTGAAAGTACCTATTTGACATGGACCAACAATAATATTATCCCAAACATCGCATCAATAGTTAAAACGTTAAGGTTAAAAACTCAGAGACCTAAATACAATCTAAGTAGAAGCTCAGAACAAAAAAATATACGTTTTCTATACCTTTGTTCATAATATTTAAGTTTAAATACTACTTTTGTTCTTTATATTTTCGGCTTTGTTCATTTTTATCCACGTACTTTTCAAATATGTTTATTTTAGTTTATATATTTTTAATATTTGTTCATTTTAGTACCTATACTTTCAAAACTTTTATTTTTTCCTTATTTATTTTCATGAAATTTGATTTATTAAATTTTAGTTAAATACATAAAACTAAAGCCATGAATAATGTTATCTACCATTTTTTTTTATTCATTTTTCATTAAAATTGAGTTATTTTTGAAAAGTGATTAAATACATTTTGTGCATAAGTTTTTATTTACAAATAGTTAATTCTTGATAAGTTAAGAATATAGAAAAAATGGTTAAAAGATATTATAAATTTTTAATAACCAGAAATTCTTTGCCTCCTTTAGTAACCATTTCGTTTTTTCTTTTTGATTTTTGAAAATTATGTCTATTTCCTCCTAATTTCTTACAATAATTTGCGTCCTTCTTGAGTATAATGGTTAAATTCTTAGCTAGATTCCAAAAACAAAAACAAGTTTTTAAAAGTTATTTTTTTAGTTTTTAAACTTTGGCTTGTTTTTTAAACCATTGGCAAAAGTAGATCATAACAAAGGAAGAAATTTAGAGGTGGAAGTATTATTTATAGACTTAATTTTCAAAAACAAAAAATTAAAAACCAAATGGTTACCTAACGTGGCCTTATTTTTGAAATGTTATAGCATAAAAACCAAAATTTAAGTGGGTTTTCCCTAGAAAATAGTCTATAATTCGTAGAGGGTTATTGTTTTTGACAAATAAAACCATAATATTGTTTTCTATCTGTACACTATCTATATTCATGGTTCATAAAAATGTTTTGAAATCAAAAGTTATTGACAAGTGCATGAATAAGAAAGATTTTCAAAGTTCTGTGCAATACTTAATTATTAAAATAAAGGTTATATATATGTATGATGCATAGCTAGATAAACAAACAAACACAAAAGTATGAAAGATATCTTCCACTTCAAACTTAGAAATTTTCATTGCCCTTAATGAAAGAAAAGAATAAAGCACAGAGAAACAAGCCTGGGAGCATGTGAGAGTCATAGGCTAGTGGAAAGAGTACTTTGTGTTGCATATAGACCCCAAAAAATATGGAAAAAAAATGAGTGACTCTCTGATTTTTAAAATAAAACAACAAAAGCAAAAAAATTAAAATAAATAAAAGTAGAAAAATATTGGGTTGCCTCCCAACAAGAAAAATATTGGGTTGCCTCCCAACAAGCGCTTGGTTTAACGTCTCTTAGCTAGATCGAACCCATTAAATCATTCTTTGAAAACTAGGTTCTCTATCTTTCTTTCTTCATCACCACAATAGTGCTTAAGTCTTTGACTATTGACTTTGAATCTCAATCCATTTTCTCCTTCTACTTCCACAGCTCCATGAAGAGAAGCTTTTACTACTACAAATGGTCTTGGCCATCGAGTCTTGAGTTTACCTAGAAACAAGCGTAAATGTAAATTATAAAGAAAAACTATTTGTTCAAGATAAAATGTACAGTGAATGATCTTCTTGTCATGCCATCTAGCAGTTCTTTCTTTATACAACTTGGCATTCTCATAAGCTTGATCACAAAACTCTTCCAACTCAGCAAGTTCCAACAATCTTTTCTCTCCCACTTTCTATAGATCGAAGTTTGAATTCTTATTAGCCCAATAAGCTTTGCTTTCTAGCTCCACCGGTAAGTGACAAGCCTTCCCAAACACAAATCTATACAATGAAGCATTGGAGTCTTGAAAGTTGTATGGTAGGCCCATAATGCATCATCTAACTTGAGAGCCAAATCCTTCCCGTTAATTTGATCTGTCTTTTCAAGATTTTTTTTGATTTCCCTATTTGATACCTCAACAAGACTGTTAGTTTGAGGATGATATGTTGTGGCAATTTTATTTCATACCATATTTAAACATCATGTAATCAAACAATTTCTTACAAAAATGAGACCCCCCATCATTTGTGATAGCCCTAGGTGTACCAAACCTTGTGAAAATATTTTTATGCAAGAATTTCAAAACATTGTGGACATCGTTATTCATAGTAGCTACAACCTCACCCATTTAGACATATAACCAACTGCAACTAAAATATATACATGACCTCTAGAAGACACAGGAAAGGGCCCCATAAACTCAATACCCCAGACATAAAAAAGCTCCATTTCCAAAATAGGAGTCATAGGAAACTCATGTTGTCTAGAGATATTGCCAGTATGTTGGCATCTATCACAAGATTTAACAAAAGTATAACGGTCTTTAAAAAATGAAGGCCAATAAAATCTGATTCAAATACCTTAGCTACAGTTCTAGTTGGTCCAAAATGACCTCCATAAGGTGAAAAATGGCAAGTGTTCAAATTACTTACCACTTCCTTCTGGTGGACTCACTTTCTTATGAGACCATCTGCACACACATTGTAAAGAAGAGGATCCTCTCAATGATAAGATTTGACTTTGTGTAAAAACCTCTTCCTTTGTTGAGTGGTTAAATTAGGAGGCAACACTTTACTTGTAAGATAATTAACAATGTCAGCAAATCAAGGCAACTTTCCCTCTACTTGATATAGACATTCATCAGGGAAGGCCTTAACAATAAATGAGCTAGGTTTTTCATTTTCAAGCTCAAGCCTAGACAGGTGGTTTGCAACCAGATTTTCACATCCTTTTTTTATCGTTGATGGAAAAGTCAATTTCTTGCAAAAACAAAACTTATCAAAAGCAAACACAATAGTTAGCAACTTTTTTTCAGTAGTAGTGTAATTCTAGCAAGTATTATAAAAATGTTATCCTTACGTTGGCCTAAGACAACACCTAATGCCTAATTACTAGCATCACACATAATTTCAAAAGGTTCAAACCACATACGTGTGACAATGATAGGAGCATAAATCAATCTCTTTCAAAAAAGTAAAAGCTTTCAAGCATCATTAAAAAAAAATTTAGCATATTTTTCTAGCAAGTTACTCAAGGGTTTAGAAATTTTTAAAAAATCTTTGATAAATCTCCTGTAAAACCCTACATGTCCTAGAAAGCTTCTAACTTCTTTCACATCTGTAGGAGGTGGCAGTTATTCAACTGCAGAAACTTTTGCCCTTGTGCTCGATATTAATCTTACCCTAAATCTAATCATCTCTTTGGTGATAAGAGAATAATCAAGTATATCAATGGGACAAGTGACTATGGTTTATATTATACCTTTGACACAAGTAGCTCTCTTGTAAGCTATTGTGATGCTGATTGGGCAGGGAGTTCTGATGATAGAAAAAGCACTTAAGAGAGTTGTATCTTTGTTGGAAACAATCTTATATCATAGCAAGAAATACAATTGTGTTTCTCTATCTACTGCAAAAGTTTAATACATTGTTGTAGGTAGTAGTTATACTCAACTGATGTGGATGAAGCAGATGTTGAAGGAATATGATGTTCCACAGGAAGCGATGACTCTTTACTATGACAAACTTAGTGCTATCCATATATAAAAAACTCTTGTTCAGCACAGTCGAAACAAATACATTGATATTCGACATCACTTCATTCATGATCTTGTTGAAAATAAGAAAAATGTTCTTGGACATGTTCTTACTAAAGATCAAGTAGCAGATATATTTACTAAAGCCTTGGATGTAGCTCAGTTTGAAGCCTTAAGGGAAAATTTGAGCCTTTGCAAAATTAATTTATAGCAATTAACTAACATATGTTTCTTTTGCTAGAATTGGCCTTTATAGTAAACAAGCCCATTAATTGTGATATATTGTTGGCCCACGCTTAGTTTAGTGAGGTGATTATTTTGAATTGGAATTTAAGTAGGTGGCAGTTATTATTTGACACGCTAATCCCTTCCAACGTGGTTGTTTATCTTCTTCCCCATGTTGCTTCAACTATCGGAGTGCTATGTTTTGAGTATTCTACTTGCATGATGGTGAATACAAGGAAGAGGACTTATGTTCTTAAGAAAAATATGGTTTGTTTTAAAGAAAAAGCTAATTGAAAGAAGATTGTTGAAGTAGATGTCCTTGCAACTATTACCAATGCTTATGGGGTTTGAACGCGGGGGTTACATTCTCCCTCAATCGAATGTTGGTTCTCCCGTTTCTACAAAGAGGAAGAATTACCTATTGTCAACAATCGCCTTGACTATGACTAATTTTGTGGGAGTAGGTAAGACAATCTTAACCAACTCTAACCAATCATCTTCCAACGATTCCTCTAAATCTGGATAAGACTAGCGTGTGGTGAGTCGTGGTTCTGAGCAAAATATATGTTCTGATCTTGGTGAACCTTCTAGCAAAGACGTTAGGGTTTCTGAACCATCTGTTTCTAATAGACCAAATGTTGACTTTTTTATTGAAAATTTTCCTGTTGCTTCGAATGTTAATATCTCTGGAACTAGCCCTGTCGTTTCGTCAAATGTTGATGTTCACCCTATGATTTTGATTCTAAATGTGCTTATGGTGATGAATGTAAGTTGAGATAAATGAGTATGATAAATGAAAATGGATGAAGGATTGATCTCACTTGTTATGCGCACAAGTTCTTCTGAGTTAGATCCAAGTATAAATCTAAACTAAGTTTCCTGGTAAGACAAGGGTCAAACACAAGGACTCTAAAATGTACTAACGTAGGGTTTATTTTCAGATCTAATGCAAATTTGTCCTAATTAACTGAGATGAATTAGTTATTTACACTAATCTACAACATGCATGCAAGAAGAAATAGAAGTTCAGAGGGGGAAACGGGTTTGTGGATGAATGATTTAAAGTTAAATGGTACGCGTTTATTTCCTAGAAAGAATAGCAAGCCTAGATGAGCACAATGAAGATGAAATGAAGATGGTGTATATGCTTGTTTACAATCTAAATGTATATGCCATGCGTTGGAAATTCTATTCTTTAAATCATGCTAAGTTCAACATCTCTCGTTGTGAAAGCCACATATAGTTCTATCTCTAGAATGGATGCGTTGCTCACAAAGAACAGGAAAAAGACGTGAGCAACTCTATCTCTAGATTTACTTCACGCTCCAACTTAATGCGTTCAATAGTTAAATTGCTCTCTCGAGTAACTTAACTACTTAATCACTTTAATTCACTGATCATGAATATTTAAGCAATAGATTTCGTGCTCTCATTAAGTCAGAAAATTCACAAACACACACAATTTTGAAGGTAAACAGATGGAGAAGTGGTAAATGGCCAAAGATAAGATTAAATTAAAGATAACAAGTGTTTATACAAACAATCTTAGCATAATGAAATGAAATGGTGAATGGAAAAGAAAGATAGAAAGGAAGAAGTCAAGCCATAGAGTTCAATCTCTTGTCCCATTTGGCTTGTTTTTAATGCTTGCTACAACCAACTTGGTGAAGGAGTTGAAGAAGATATCTTTCTCAAGTTTCTCTTCGACAACTCCTCTTGATCAACAGTGAAAACGGTGTCTTCCCTCCTACTTCTTACCTGCATCGACAGAGGACTCTAACTACTGGTTCTTAAAATAATTTCTAATGCTTGGGCTAAAAAATGTTTAACTCTTGATTTTGCAGGTGGCTTCTCCTTTTATAGGTAAATCTCACCAACTTGGTGATTTGACCACATTAATTTTCATACTCTGGAAGAGCTGCCTACCACTTTCGTTTTGTTTAGATGCCGATAGTTAGATGCCTATGTCTGGAAGTGGTGATTTGACACGAACTGCACAAGGCAAGTTTATCTTTCATCTGTCGAACATTCTCGGATGCATACCCTCTTGCATTGGACTTAACTGGCAACACTCAATAAATTTCTTTGATTGTTAATTGAAGTGCATTAGTGAAGCAACTTTGAGTGCATATATATGGAATTTCATGCATTTTCCTTCATAATGAGTGCGTTTTTATCACTAAAGATCCTAATCCAACTTTGAGAGAAAAATAATTTGTATTTCTACAAGTTATCAGTTGATAGTCCCTTTAAATTGATTGATTAGATTGTGCATGAGTCTAAGGTGTGTAGTAGTTGTGATGTTATTATGAATTTTGTTGCTTCTAATGAGCCTACTGTTGTTTTACTTGTTTGTGAGAAACGAAGTGTTGTTGGCGAGTCTATTGAACCCACTAGTGTTGTTAATGGTGGGTTTGATAAAAATGTCATTTCAAATGATCAAGTTGTTGACGAATCCTAATTTTTTGCCTACAAGTGTGAATGTTTAAAAGGTGCAAGATGTGAGTGTTAACTTTGAAATAATTAATGATGATCATGTTCAGTTTGAAAAAGGGGAGAATTCTGCAAAGCCTTCAGATTCGTCCAGTCTGGATAATATTCCCCTTAGTCAAATGTTATCCAAGTTGAAAGATGTTGCAAAGGATGTAAAGGCAACTTCTAATTCTTCAAAAGAAAATCCCGATGAAGAATATGGTGAAGAAGTATTTGAGTATTCCAGAGATTGAAGGCTGAGCAGTTCTGACGATGAATCTGAAAAAGTTCAAGGCAAAGTCACTCGTGCTTCTGCAAGGGGTCAAAAGAAAAAGGCAGATCCTGTCTCTATCCCTCCCATGCCTCTTGATGGTGTCTCCTTTAACTTTGAGGAAAGTGCCTTCTTTTGAGAGTTTGTCATCAAGGGGAAGATTTTTGTTGAAAAGGAGTTGTCAGAAAAGGCATAAGAATGTCTTGATATCAAGAAACTGATTGTTAAAGTTGACCTAATGAAGACTATTATGAATCTTGGTTCTTATTATCCTAAACTTGTTAGAGAATTTCTTGTGAATCTTTTGCTGGCTTTTAATGATGCGAATTTTCCTGACTTTGAAAGCGTTCATGTTAGAGGCCATAGTTTTGTTTTTACTACCAGTGTGATTAAATATTTTCTTGACAGGAATGTTCCCTTTAACACTCATGATTTGCGTCCTTCTGTGAAGATTTGGTTTTTGAATTAATTGGAGGTTTAAAGAATGCTTGATAGGAATGTTCCCTCTAACACTCATGAAGTGCTAAATATGTTGTATTGTTTCAAATTAGAAATGCCAATTGGTGCCCTTTCTCTCACCACTCCGATCTTTTGATTGTTATGGCTACTTTGTTGTATCAAATTGGAAAATTTTCTACTTTTGACTATGGGGTTTTTACCATTGGTGAACTTCAACGACATATTGGTTCTCAGGCTTTGCATTTACCTATTCCCTATCCACGCCGGATTTATGGAATTTTGTTGTCTCAGAAGACCAATTTACTCTCAAATTAGTGCCAATCCAGGTCTGCTAATTTTTAACTACAAGTTTTTTCAAGACCATCATGTTTCAGATATTTCCCTACCTTCTCCTAGTACTGTTGAGGAATCTCCCAGTGCAAAACTTTATTGCTTCCTCCTTTATAGTCATCGTCTTCTACACTCCTTGTTTGAGGAGATTATAATGCTTAATGATGTTATTGATCGTGCTTCTAATCGGAAGTGGGAAATTATATCGTTGATATCTCTGATGAGGCAAGCTGAGAAGATCCTGATTGTGTTGGCCCCTCTTCATGAATACTTTCTTTGAAGTAGAGGGAGAGTTGGTTGCTAATGATTTTGTTTTTCTACTTGATCTGATTGTTGGATAACGGTAGTTGCAAACATTTGGTTTGCTGTTTGAGCTATTGTTTATGTTGGACTATTGTTGTTCTTTTGTCGTTATCTTTTGTCTTTAGATCTCAGACTAATTCTTATTTCTGCATGGACCTTTATTATTTTTTGTCTACCTTTGTTAATTATTGATATAGGTTGGAATTGTTAAATTTGTACTATCTTAAAAATAATATCTTAGCCAAGGGAAAATTTGTTAAAAATAATGATGTTGGCTAAATATATTTGTTTTAGACTTCTAGCATCATTTTTTCTTGGGCTTTCTAGAGTTGTCTCTACTCGTCTTTGATGGATCTTGTCTCAGAGGTTGCTCGTTTAGTTGCTAAATTTGCAGAATATTTTTTCCTTATTTATTGTATTTTGTAGAATATTTTATTTGGAATATTTTTCTTTCCGATGTGCTAACGGTTTTGTGTGGGAATATTTTCCATCATTTCGTTGTGCTATTTAAGCTCGAGAAGTTCTACATTGTTTTCAAGAAGAAGTTTTTTGAGCTATTTGAACTATTTGTAGCGGTGTTATTCACTTGTTCTTGCTTCAACTCACAAAGGTTGATAGGTCTTAGAAGGAGCCTAAGACTTTGTTTATCGAGAAGGATTTCTCAAGACTTAGGTGAACCTAAGTTCTCATGTGAAGAGAGTTCACAAGTTAAAGGAAAGATATCAACAAGTGAGAGGGAGTCTCACACACTTAGGGGGAGCCTAAATGTTTCAACATTAATATTCATATACTTAGGGGAGATTAAGTTCGAGAGAGAGGGAGTCCCACAACGAGGGAGAGCCTAGATGATCAACTACGTCTGGTAGTACGAGTGTCACTGTAATTGTTGTTATTTATAGGTAAGTAAAATGGTGTAATTGTGTGACTATTATATATTAGTGGAATATCTTTCCTGGGCACATTGCTCCCCAGACGTAGGTGGTTTACCATTGAACTAGGTTACCAATATTGGAGTGTTTATTTGGATTCTTCTTCTGTTGTCTTACTGTTGTTTCTAAAATTACTAGGACGTCTGATGAAACAAGTGTATAGAGTGCAAGTGGCTTGTGGGAGCTTCAAGCGATTCTTCCGTCAAGATGTTCTGAATACCATCACTCATGTATCTCTGCTATTCTCCGGTAGAATCGTGGCTTGTGGGAGCTTTTTTGGAAGTATGGGGAAAGAAAGAATTTCTTAAGAGAATGAGAGAGTTAGGATTAGAAACGAATAAGAAGATGCAAGAAAAAAAATCAAATTTTCTTTCCCTTTCTTCATTTCACGTTGAGTTAAGGGAGAAGGAGTTACCTCTCCCACTAACTCCGTGGGGAGTTATTTTTGTTTATTATTATTAATATAAATTAAGTTAAAATTTAATTTGAAAATAAATAATAATATTTAATAAATCTAATTTATTAAATTTAATTAATTAAATATCTTATATTTAATTAATATTATATTTAAATCATATTTAAATATATTTTTCTCTTATAACCTATAGTTTTAGTATGAATTTTATTCATATTAATTTTTAACCTATAGTTTGAATATAAATCTAATTTTTATTATTTGGTATTTGAATTTTATTCAAATATTTTTTCTCATATAATAAAATTTAACTTTGAATCTAATTCAAAATTAATTGTAATATAATGTATCCATTTACATCATATTAATTGTATCATATACAATTATGTTTCCCAAATAATTTGAATAATTCAAATTCATCCAAAACTTTAACAATTCTATTTTTACCCTTGGTGAGCTAGCGGAAAGACCTAATAAATGTACAGATTAGAAGCTCAAATGATACGAGATTAATTAATTAAACTCTTTAATTAAATTAATCAACATTCATTAATTGCATGTCATTCCACTAAAGACCTACAACGGCACTCTTCGTACTATAGATATATTTATGTGTCCATGGATATAACCATTACCGGTAAGTCAATCCTTCACGAGTCATTCATAATTATAGTTAGGTCAACTTACCATTTTACCCCTATAATTGCTTCTAGTTTCTTAAGACTTGAAGACCCTCTATTGAACAACTTGTTTATGGTCTTACTATAAACAAAGTCTGTCTCGAGCCAAAGAGGGAAGGGACCCTATTGTTCAAGATTCGTAGTTAACACTTAAGGGAACAACTCCTTTACTATCCTAAAGCGAGAAGGAATAAATTTCATCTCATGTAGTTATGTTTCTAGGTCTCTACTTGATCTTGTCCCCAAAATGGTAGACATATTGAGTTGGAGACTTGGACCACTCTCGCACATATAGATCAAAGGACAATCCTATCGGAAATCGGACATGAGGATTTCCATGAGTAACGGAATGATTGTACCAAATTCCATACATATTTGAACAACAACAATTACAGTACACAAATGAAAACTAATTGGTCATGCAACATACAAAATTATAGCATGCTTTTCTATAAGATTAAGGGATAAAATTATACATATCTTTGAAGATTCATCTTCAAACTCCCTCGATCACGAACGCTCGTTCAGACTCCAAGCCCGTAACACACGAAAGCTCGAGCTCAACGATCGCAACACAACACGATCACAGCGACCACCACACAAACACCGTGAACGCAACGAACGACCTCCACAAACCTCGAACTATGTCGAGCTGAGTACAACACCACCACAATGGCTATCTTGGTATTCTCGGTGTGAGAATCCAGAAGTGTGGGCTCTTTGTGGACATGGTTAGAGGATGGGACCAGACGAAGAGCAATCATGTAAACGATTGAGCAAGTGGGAGATGACAAAGTCTATCGTATAAATGATGCCCAATCGTTTAACAAAAGCTCTGCGATCGTTTAGCAAAAGCAACGCGATTGTTTAGCTAAAGGCCAGCTGAATGAACTATCGTAGTGTCACTCCACGATCATCTACTCTCTCTTCAGATATCGTTTAGTGAATCTAACCACTTGATAGCCAATCGTGAGAACTTTTCGAGAATAGAAAATCTCTTTTCAACAACCACTAAATTTAGGAAAACTTTTTTCCTTTTATCTCACAGAGATCCTTGTAGCTTTGCCTGCCACCATTTGGTGGTATAGTAGTCTCGATAGCAAAGCCGCCTTCGGCTCTTCGCTTAGTAAGCCCCTCTTCGAGCCTCTACAAAATTCCGCTTGCCCCAATCCTTAGTAGCGTTGACAAAGGAGAACAACCCCCCCTGTGATAGATAGAGAGCTTACCATGAAATTACGAATGACCTCCCACTCAATTGGTTATTAGAAAAAAAGATATAATTATCCAATAATTAATATTATTATAAATAAATATGATAACAACTTACCATATTATATTTATAACATATAGTTTTAATATTTTATCTCATGAAATATATTATCCATAGTTCTTTTTCTATTTCATGGTACTTAATATAAATCTCATTTACATTAATCCTCCACTTAATGTATCTCATACATCACACCGATCATATCATCTATAATCAAATTTCCTCTTGTCCATCTGAACATTTCAAATCAACACCAAGAACTGATTCTCAACTTGAATCCATTGAGCTACCAAGGGGACCTTATGGACCTATAGCTCAAAACTCTAACAGTACGTGAATAACTGACTAAACTCTTTAGTCATAGGATCCACCATCCGTTAACTGCCAGGCACTCCACTAAAGATTGACAGTTGAACTCTCTTTACTACAGATATATTATGTGTTCATATCAACCAATCAACAGTGCGATAACTCTTCACAGATCGCTCGTAAGTATATCTGGGACAATAATCGTTATGCCCCTGTAGTTACATCTAACTCCTTACGTACTACTGATCCGTCTAATGAACATAAGTCATAGTCCTACTATGACTGAGTCCTCTGTTCCAAAGAGAAGCTGTGGCCACTATGTTCAAGATCTGGAATCAGCCCTTAAAGGAGCAATCTATCTACTTACCCCTACTTAGGGGAAGGAGTGAATTCCATCTTGTGTAACTGAGTTCTCAGCTCCCAAATCAGACAAATCTCCAAAAAGGTAGGTATGTTGAGTTGGCAATCTGGCCACTCTAATCCATACTAATCAAAGGAATGCCCTCAAAGGTAGGAGTTCCCAAAATACTCAGGATTAAGGTTATGTCACCTATGGTCGTTTAGGTGAGATGTAAGTCTCCAGTATCAACGGTGTTATATATAGAGACTAGTCATCTCGTGGTCTGGTCTTATACAAACTCATTGTATAGGACACCCTCACTCGCATGTCTCACAACAGTTGCAAACCTCTACAAAGTAGGCCGTATACGTAGTGTCACTAGGATCAGGTATCCCTCCTTAATCATTATACTACAGACCTTTTTAGGTTATTGCTTAAGGCATTATCCACTTGTATATCTCATATAAATTCTTAAGTTTACATATAATAACCATGGAGCTTTATTTATTGGACATGAATAAATGCCAAAATAAAATAACTCTTATTTTATTCATAACAATGTGTATATATTATAACTACGAGACTTTGGGAGAACTAGAACACCAACCCCAACAATCTCCGACTTGTTCTAATGCCTTGGGAGATTAATGTACAATACAAGATAAAGATAAGTACAATATATAATAAACTAGGGCATACTCTATACCCCAGTATCATCTCTCACTTGCCTTAGAGAAGATGTCGCATGTCCCACAGACCCAGACTCTCCAGGTAACCCTTGAACACTATAGCCGTGAGAGCCTTTGTAAATGGATCAGCAATGTTGTGCTCCAATGCGATCTTCGTGACTATCACATCACCGCATGCACAATCTCCCTGATCAAGTGATATTTCCATTCTATATGCTTGCCTCGACGATGACTCCAAGGCTCCTTCAAATTTTCCATAACCCGCTATTATCACAATAAATAGTGATCGGGTAATTCATATTTGGAGCAACTTCCAAATCTGTAAGGAATTTTCTCAGCCAAACAGCCTTCTTAGCTGCTTCACAAGCGGCTACGTATTCGAATATCATAGTGAAGTCTGCGATACATCCTTGCTTGATGCTTCGCCACATTACAACCCTTCCATTCAGAGTGAACACTGACCTCGATATCGATTTATAAAATTCTCTATCGGTTTGAAAATTAGAGTCTGTGTATCTTGTAAGGATCAGATCCTTATCTCCATACACGAGCACATAGTCCCTCATTCTCTGAAGATACTTGAGGATCATCTTGACCGCTGTCCAGTGATCAAATCCTAGATTGGACTGATAGCGACTAACACTCCCTACCGCATAGCAAATATCAGGTTTGGTACACAACATTGCATACATTAAGCTTCCAACAGTTGAAGCATAGGAAATCCTTCTCATCTCCTCAACCTCTTGAGGTGTCTTAGGACATTGATCCTTAGACAAAACGATTCCATGTCTGAAGGGTAATAAACCCTCTTGGAATCTTGTATCCTATACCTAATCAACATTTGGAACTAGGCAGCTAGCCACTTTAATGTCAGTTAGAAACCCTACATCATTCCCAATGAGTAGGATATCATCCACAAACAGCAGCATGAAAGTTACTGAGTTGTCGATGATCTTCTTGTAAACACAAGGCTCATCAACGTTCTGATCAAAGCCAAACGATTTAACCGCACTATCAAACCTAATGTTCCACGATCTAGAAGCTTGTTTCAACCCATAAATGGACCTATTAAGCTTGCAAACTTTTTGTTGCTCTTGATCTGGAACTACGAACCCTTCTGGTTGAGCCATGTAAATGGTCTCCTCGAGATTAACATTAAGAAAGACAGTCTTGACGTCCATTTGCCATATCTCATAATCATAAATTGTGGCTATGGATAGAAGTATCCTGATAGATTTGAGCATGACAACAAGTGAGAAAGTTTCCTCATAGTCCACTCCCTCAACCTGGGTATAACCCTTTGCCACGAGTCTAGTTTTAAAGGTTTGCAATTTTCTATCTACACCTCGCTTTCGCTTATAGATCCACTTACACCTTATAGGTCTTACCCCATCAGGCTGATCTATAAGCTCCCAGACGTTATTAAAGTACATAGACTCCATTTCCTGGTTCATGGCTTCAATCCACTCATCCTTGTCAACATCCTCAATTGCTTTCTTAAAAAACAATGGACCCCCGGCCCCATCATTAGAAATGAAATTCTAGGCTTCAGTTAAACCCATGTAGCGATGCGGTGGGTTCATAACCCTCCTACTATGTCGAGGCAGTCTCAACTGTTAAGCTGGTTGACTAGATGTACCAACCTCAACAACTCTTGTTGATCTATCGACTTGTTCAGCAACTCTTGTTGAACCCTCAGTAGTCTCTGTCTCACTAGAAATCTCACGTAAAACAAGCTTACTTCGTGGTTTATGATCCTTGATGTGGTCTTCTTCCAAGAAGATAACATTTATAGAAACAACCACTCTGTTCTCACTCGGATCATAGAAGTATCCAACCCTCGTTTCCCTGGGGTAGCCTACAAAGAGGAAAACTTACGAACACTATTCCAACTTCTTCGGGTTAGTCACAAGCACGTGGGCCGGACACCCTCAAATCCTGAAGTGGCATAAACTACTTTTACAGCCTCTCCATAACTCAAAATTTGTTTCAGAAATACTCTTTGAAGGAATGTTATTTAAAATGTAGCATGCAGTCTCCACTGCAAAACCCCAAAATGAGTCTGGAAGATTAACATAATTCATTATAGACCGAACAATGTCCAACAAGGTTCTGTTTCTCCTTTCTAGTACACCATTCTGCTGAGGTGTACCTAGGGTCGAGAGTTGGGACGCAATCCCATGTTCTATCATATAGTTCTGAAATTGGAGATCCATATACTTTCCACCATGATCAGATCGTAGTATTTTTATCTTCTTACCTAACAAGTTTTCAACTTCAACCTTATACTTCTTAAACTTGTCAAGGGCTTCAGACTTGCGTTGCATTAGGTAGAGATACCCATACTTTGATTAATAATATATGAAATAGATGAAATATTCATACCCACCTCGAGCTCTAACATTCATCAGACCACAGAGGTCAGAGTATACAAGCTCCAAGGCTTCCTTGGCTTTATAACCTTTTCTAATAAAAGGTCGTTTGGTCATATTGCCTTGGAGGTATGATTCACACACCGACAATGAGTTTTCTTCTAAACTCTTTAGAAGTCCACTTTTTACCAACTGCTCAATCGTATTGAGGCTGATGTGACCTAACCTTAGATGCCAAAGATGGGAGTTTTCCTTAGGAGAAACCTTTGGTCTTTTAGCTGTTGTCGCTGTAATGAACATTTCAGTATTAAACAAGGCTTTTATGACTAACGACCTTAGTACATATAAGTTACTTTCCATTGAACCAAAACCAATCTCCATCCCATTCTTGAAAATAAACACTTTATTCTCAGAAAAGAAGATGGTATAACCTTGTTTAAAGAGACAAGAAACCAAGATTAAGTTCCTCTTGATATGAGGAATTACAAAAACATTATTCAGTAACAGATAATGTTTCTTGTCTAGAAATAATTTTAGACTGCTTACAGCAACAGTTGGAACAACCTCACCAGTATCGACTCGAAGAGTCATTTCTCCCTATGGCAACGTTTGTCAGGAACAAAATCCTAGCACCTAAATCAAGGATCTAGGTAGAATCATCATTCTCTACCAAACACGTCTCCAAGACTAATAAATCACATTTATTGTCTTTAGACATCCTCCTCTTTTGGATAGTAGTGGGATCAGTATCAGAATCTAAATAAGCTTCAAGTTCCATTTTAGAGAATACCACTCTTCTATGAACTTTAACAGAGTCAACAACACTTGCTTTCTCGTCCTTGAGTTTAACTTGGGAACTGACACTACTGGTTTTGTCATCCATCCCTTTGTGCTTGGAAAGTAAGAATTAACGTTCAAAAAATTCTTGCAACGAATCCGTGATCTCACGTGTAATGACCATGTTCTCAACCCTTTTGGCCAAAACATTAGGTATACTAGCCAATATGTGAAGTCGGGCCAATACATTAGCCTTCATCCGTACCACATATGCATTACGAACACTTCGCGGTGCATCAAGTGTCAAGACTTAAGGATACTTCTCAACCATGAAAAACTCGAGGTCGTTTACCACGAAATACGTTTTACAAGACTCTTTCCACTATCTGTAACCAGTCAAATTAGAGGCATTAAACGAAAATAAAAACATGTTACTGGAAACAAAAACCACATTGACCTATGTTAAGTTTTAAGCAAATACTCGTTGAAAAAACAAACAACATCCAATAAGATTTAGCAAAACTAACATGAACCCCGTGTGACATCTAGTTTCGCAATGACGCTTCAAAGATTTTGGACAAAAGCCACTGAAGGGTGGTCAATTCATCCCTTCTTTGAATTGAGACATTCTCAACCAGCCATTAATACGAGAACAACTCTTGCTCCTGTAATGACTAGCCATCATGGATTTGGTCAAGAAATCATTAACTTGCTTAACAATTTCCAGTAAGTGTGACCTGCCATTTTAGGCCCTAAAGTTTTGCCCCAAGTAGCCAATCCGAAGAGAAAAAATTCAACTGGGGCAAAAACTAAAGCGACACTATCCAATTCGGGAGTTTACCTTGATATTGACCAACTGCACAAAACCAATTCCAAGGGGGTGAACATGAATCTCACGGCGTGAACATTCAGGGAGAAATGTGAGTGAAATCATTGATATATCAGATATATCTCTTTCTCCGACTGAGTATTTTATAACCTAGGGTTTAATTTACTTAGAAAAAACACGACTAAGAATTTTAACTAAGTGACTTTTTAGGTTTGCCCAAGAGTAACTTTTACCTTGGATAGTTAAAAAACTTTTGATCATCATCCATTAAACTCTTTAATGGAGTCTTTGACCAATTATTGCATGCTTGTAGAAAATCTATCTAATTCACCTTTTCAGGTAGGTTCCCAGGTAGTGGTGTTCCGTTTCCGTCAGCTTAAGTATCCCAGCTTAGACAGAACCCGCCTTAGACAAAAGGTCCCTTATAGATAGATTTAATACAATTTTAATTGCCAATCAATTGAATCCTATTAAACCGATTTACAAAGATTAAACTAGGTTGATAATCCCATTAGAACCTTGAACTTAGGTCTATCTCAATCCAATTTTAAAACCCTTGTAAAACATGAGTTTGCTTATGTCCATATGCAACTGAGTTTGCTTATGTCCATATGCAACTCTTTCTTATCGATTTTAGTTCTAATTTCTATTATAATGCTTATATCAGAAACAACCAAAACCATTCACAATGCGAAACAAACACATACAAGGCATTCATAACGCTTATAAACAGCGTAAGTGTCATGCTCCATGCATTGTTCATTCATTACTACTTTTTATATAACTCTTATACAAAATAGCAAGGAACCAAGCAAACATGCTTCCATTCACCCTTATATTATAACACTTATAATATAAAGATGATGCATGAATATGCTTACTGCATGCATAAATATAACTCTTATATTTCCATGATGCATGCACATGCTTTCTTGTAACTTAATCCAATATAACACTTATAATACATGATACATGATGCATGAACAATTGCACAACCTAAGGTGGGTTTCAAATATATATGTCATACACTATGCCATATAAACCACATACATCTCATGTATATTAAACAAAAGTTGATGAATTGGGATAAATTGTCTCAAATCCTCAAAATAAAAGCTAACTATTACAAAAGCAAAGAGTCACCGGTTCAAACAGGCGAGTCGAGTCTTGAACCATCTGGGAGAAGTCTACGTCTCTACTGATTGTGTACCTATAACCCGTGCGATCGTCTACACAAAAAAGCAAACACTTTATTCAATCGTTTACCTATGCTTCTAGAGCTAAACGATCGTTTAGCAATGATCTTGTACCTTTTACTATGAGATGAAGCATGAGGGACACAATCGTGCAACGCGCAATGCCTTACGCAAGCCTTATACGATCGTCTAAACGAAAATTATGCGGTGAAGTACTATCGTCTTAATGATCGCTGAGCGAGCACCTTTGTATCGTATACCATGTGATCGTGTAGGTAGTGACTATGCGATGAGCATGCTAACTACATGATCGTTTAGCGCACACCTTTTATTAAACAATGGGCATCAAATGCTCCCACTCGATCGTTTGCCTATAGCGTCCATGCGATTAGGCAACCAACGCTACGCGATAGAGTAAACACTTTACCCCAACGATTGTTTAATAAATACTACGCGATCGTATAGAAAAATCTACACAATCATTTAGCCAAATCCCAACGATTGTTTGCCTGAGGCTACACGACATGACTAACTCTTGGTCTTCTTCTTCGCTGAGAACCGCATCTCCATGCTTCAAAACTTCATCACGAACGACTTGACAAACTCAAACACTTTGAATTACAGACTCGATTGCATGTTAACTATGCCCAAAAACACAGGGGCCCTTACAAATTAACACTGTAATTTAAAGAAGGATTTAAACAGAGGCAATTAAACCTATAAACATTCATCAACGCCATCCACAAATACATTTAAGAATTAAAAGCAATGAGCAGTGGAATAATCGTTCGAAATTCCATCCGTATTTGAACAACAACAATTACATTACATAAATGGAAACTAACTAGTCATGAAACACACGAAATTACAACATGCCTTTTTATGAGATGAAGGGATAAAATTATACATACCTTTGAAGATTCATCTTCAAACTCCCTCGATCACGAACCCTCTTTCAGACTCGAAGCCCACAACACACGAACACTCGATCTCAGCGTTTGCAACACAGTACGATCACAGCGACCACCACACGAACACCGCGAACAACCTCCACAAACCTCGAACTATGTCGAGTTGAGTACGAAACCATTACATTGGCTACTTTGGTATTCTCGGTGTGAGAATCCAGAAGTGTAGGCTTTGTGTGGACTTGGTTAAAGAACGAGACCAGAGGAAGAACAATCGTGTAAACGATTGAGCAAGTGGGAGATGATAAAGTCTATCGTATAGACGATGCTCAATTGGTTAACAAAAGCTCTGCGATCGTTTAGCAAAAGCTCCACGATCGTTTAGCAAAAGCTCCACGATCGTTTAGCTAAAGTCCAACTGAGTGAACTATCGTATAGTGTCACTCTACAATCGTTTAGTCTCTCTTCAGCTATCGTTTAGTGAATCTAATCCACTTGACAATCAACTGAGAACTTTCCGAGATAGAAAATCTCTTTTTCAATAACCACTAAATTTAGGAAAACATTTTTCCTTTTATCTCACGGTTACCATGAAACTACTAATAACCTCCCACTCAATTGGTTATTAGAGAAAAGATATAATTATCAAATAATTAATATTACTATAAATAAATATGATAACCAACTTACCATATTATATTTATAATATATAGTTTTAATATTTACTCTCATAAAACATATAAATCATAATTCTTTTTCTATTTCATGGTAATATAAATCTCACTTACATTAATCCTCCATTTGATGTATCTCATACATCACACCGATCATATCATATATAATCAAATTTCCTCTCATCCATTTGAACATTTCAAATCAACACCAAGAACTGATTCTCAACTTGAATCCATTGAGCTACCAAGGGGACCTTATGGACCTGTAGCTCAAAGCTCCAATGATACATGAATAACTAACTAAACTTTTTAGTTATGGGATCCACCATCCGTTAACTGCCAAACACTTCACTAAAGACCGTTAGCTGAACTCTCCTTACTACATATATATTATATGTCCATATCAACCAATTAACAGTGTGATAATCCTTCATAGATCGCTCATAAGTACAGCTGAGCCAATAACCGTTATGCCTCATTAGTTACATCTAACTCCTTACGTACCACTGATCCCTCTAATGAACATAAGTCATAGGAGTCCTCTCTTCCAAAGAGAAGCTGTGGCTACAATGTTCAAGACCCAGAATCAGCTCTTAAGGGAGCAATCTATCTACTTAATCCTGTTTTGGGGAAGGAGTGAATTCCATCTTTTGTAACTGAGTTTCCAGCTCGCAAATCTGACAAATCCCCAAAAAGTAAGCAAGTTGAGTTGGCAATCTGGCCACTCTCACCCATACTAATCATAGAACCACCTTCAAAGGCAGGAGTTCCCAAAACACTCAGGATTGAGATCATGTCACATATGATCGTTTAGGTTAGATGTAAGTCTCCAGTATCGACGGTGTTATATAAAGAGACTAGTCATCTCGTGGTCTGGTCTTATACAAACTCTTTTTATATGACAAACCCACTCGCATGTCTCTACATGAATGGTCAAGATCTACCATCTGTAGTAGTTCACAACACTTGCAAACCTCTACAAAGCGGGCCATATCCATAGTGTCACTAGGATCAGGTATCCCTCCTTAATCCTTATACTACAAACCTTTTTAGGTTATCACTTAAGGAATGATCCACTTGTATGTCTTATATACATGCTTAATTTTACATAGAATAACCATGGAGCATTGTTTATTGGATATGAGTAAATGCCAAAATAAAATAACTCTTATTTTATTCATAACAATATGTATAGATTACAAACTACGAGACTCTGTGAGAATTAGAACACCAATCCCAACAAATCCCTCATAAGCAGGAGTCCATAACTCACTCAGGATTGAGATTGAATTAGCTACGATCATCCTAGAAATATTAATTTTTTCAATCAATGATATTATAGTGAAAAACTAATTATTTCGTGTTTTGGTCTTATACAGACTCTTTGTATGGGATACCCCCATGCGCATGTCTATTACATGAACGACTTGAATAAAATCGCTTGTAACACTTATAACACTTGTAAAATTTACAAAGTGGGTTATATCCATAGTGTTACTAGGATAAGGTATCCAATCTTATCCATATATTATAGTCCTTTTAGGCTATTTCTTGAACACGATCCAACTATATATCTACCACATACTGTTCAAGTTACATTAAATAACCATGGATCTTAGTTTATTGGATTAAGTTACGCAAGACTAATAAATGAATAAAATACATCTTTATTTTATTAATAAATAATAATGTCTACAAGATTACAAAGTACGAGATTTTGGACATAAATCCCAACAGTTTCATTATTCAGCACTCTACATAATGGCCTTGAAATGAGTGATTTTTTTTTTTTTTTTATTTATTTATTTTTATGAATCGCCTGTGGAATCTTGTGTGGCTGAAAAGAATCTCACATCCTTTACTGTGGATGGGGTCGACAATTTTGAGATTAGCTTCACTTTGGCTATATCGACTTCGATTCCCTAATTTGAGATCTTTTTGCCTAGTACGATACCTTCTATTACCATAAAGTGACACTTCTCCTAGTTCAGTACTAGATTAGTCTCCTCGCATCTCTACAGAACCTGGTCCAAGTTCTTTAGACAGATTTAAAAGGTTTCTCTGTGTATGGAGAAGTCATCCATATAAACTTCTACGGTGCATTCCACCAAGTTTGAGAAGATTTCCATAGTGCATCACTGGAATGTAGCCGAAGCATTACAAAGTCCAAATGGAATTTTCTTGAAAGAGAACATACAATACAAAAAAGTGAATGTTGTTATGCTTTGATCTTTTGGTAAAATGCGGATTTGGTTGTAGCCAGAGTGTCCATCTAAGAAACAGTAATACTCCTTCCGGGCCAATCAATCTAGCATCTAATCAATAAATGACAATGGGAAGTGATCCTTCTTAGTGGCTTGTTACTGTTCTGGTTGGGATTAACATCTAATCAATAATGATCTCTTTTCTCATAACTTCTTTCATGTTTGGTTCAATTTCCTGTGGTTCTCTACTGAATTTTTTGTACATATAGAATGACCCCTTGATATCGGCAATTGTCCAACCAATTACCTGTTTATGCTTCTTTAAAACATGCAATAATGAAAACTTGTTCTATTCAGAGAGTTTTGCGGCGATTATGATCAGGAGAGTGTTATATTGACCAAGATAGGCATATTTCAAGTGTGACGGCCAACTGATGCTCAGGTGGCTCAATTATTGGTGGCTTCAAATGCTTCGAGGCTTCTTATTCAGTCATCGAGTTTGTTGCAATTACTACTGTTGCAACCTCCACATCTTTTCCTTCTTATAAAACTTCTATCTTTTATTCTTCACGTAAAAATTACTGCATATCAAAAAATAAAACATCAATATCTTCAATGAAAGAGCATTCATCCATGTCACTTAAGAGGTTTAATGCATTCAAGAGATTGAAAGTGATCTTTTGATCGTTAACCCTCGTGATGAGTTCTTCTTTCTAAATGGTCAATCATCGTTCTCTCTATTGCTAAAAGGGTCTCCTAAGATGATCGATACTTCTTTGTTAGCTTTACAATCCAGGATAATGAAGTCTACAGGGAACATAAACTTATCCACTTTCACTAGTACATTTCAAACTTTTAGACAGTCTTAGTAGTTCAATGATTAGACAACAATAATGTTACAGTGCTCGGTTTTATTTTTCATTTCCCAACTGGGTGAACACTGTATACGATATTAGATTTATGCTGGCTTTTAGGTCGCATACGCCTTGCGTAAGCTTTGCACTTCAATCGAACATGGGATCGTGAAACTGCTTGGATTTTTTTGCTTCAGTGGAATATTGTTGATAACTAAGGCGCTACAACACTTGATTAGTGCAACTATTTCGTGTTCTGGCAATTTCCTCATCTTGGATTGTTTGTCCTTAAAAAACTTCATGTAATTGGGCATCTCTTCCAATGCTTTAACCAATGGGATGTTTATGTGTAATTGCTTCAAGATATCCAAGAACTTCTTGAACTGCGTGTCTTGGCCTCCTTCTTGAATCTTTGTGGGAATGGTGGCGGTGGTCTATTGATCGACTGATTGGGTATAGGTGATAAAATGAGAGTAGTTGTGGATGAAAAATGTTCTAAGTGCAAGCATACACTGTCAATTGAAGTAATAAACTTTAGAGTATTCCAAGGGTTGAATCCGTCAAGACTAGTTTAACTCTTAATTCTATTTAGACAATGAATCAATTAAACCGAAGCTAACCAAGTGTAAGAAAAGTTGGGAACAGGCAAGTTTTTGATTAAAAACAGTAAATTAGAATAGTTGAATAACGATGTAGCAATGTTTCAACATATCAAGAAATGTGCTTGGGTAGTGACCGCATCATACCTGGACAATGACTTAGTCATGGATAGAAAACTCCTTCTATTCACTCTTGTGTTAAGTTCCTTTACGAGCTCTAAGCAGCTAGTGCTTATATTTCTATGGTTGGCTGGATCTTAGATTTTCATGCAATTTCTATATCCTATAGTAACCCTAATTTCTAAAGCCATGTAACTGTCCTATTTCTGGGTTCTTAGTCTCATATCCCTTTGTGATATTCATTTATATCCTAATCTTCTCAGCATTAAAACTCTACTAGATCGATAAATTAAGTGGCCAATTTCAACTTAACAATTTTATCTTTAAATTCAACAAAATAAAGCATAAGTCAAGTTATATGATTCATAGGCATTGCTCAAGCCATAAAACCCTAGAAGGCGATCCCTTTAGAGAATTTAGCTCATGATTATAAAAAAATAAATATATTCCATTAAATCAATAACCATGACTATAAGAATAATGTTCGACGAAAGAGAAGGAGGAAAATTAGAAAATTCGTAAACTTATGTCATGTTGGAAATATAATAAAAATTGTGACAATCTCTCATTTTCTGAATTTTCTCCTAGGGTGATTTTCCTTTTTCAAGGATGAATCTCTACACATATTTTCATAAGGTAGGGATGACCTAGAGCTCTCAAGTCGCATAGAAACTATCATTCTTACATTTTGCTTGGGAGGACAGGATTGAGTAATGGATGGTGTGATTTCATGGATGAAATGTAGTTCACCGAGAGGGAAAGTTTCACATCTTTTTTCTAGGCCTAAATTGGTTGTAGGAGGGCCAAAAAAGTGCATTTGAGACCAACCAGGTAATTTTTGCATTTAAGAACATGTTTAGGTCGTGAAAATGAAAATTGCAAATGAATTGCTAAAAATTTCAAATTTTAGGGTTTTGATGCGGTCTCATTGATTCAGGCGATGTGGGCACATCGACACAAATTTTCTATGTTGGGTTTTATATCCTAAAACTCGTGGTTTGTAAACAATTAACTCATTCTGTAATTCAATAATGTTGTTATTAAATATATGAATTATTTATTTTATTTTAGAAATAAATCCAATAAACTAAACGATTCATGACTATTATATGAGTGCTTGAACTTAGGTGGAGATATAAAAGTGGATTAGGTTCGAGTAAATAATCAAAATGATCTATAGTATATGAATAAGGTTGGGTACCTTATTCTGGTAACACAATCGGATGCAGCCCACTTTGTAGTTGTTGCAAGGAGTTGTAAAGTGGTATAGACGAAGTGATCCTAATTCGTATATGTCATGACATAAGAAGTAGGGATGTCCTGTGCAATGAGTTTACACAAGATCGGACCACGAAATAGGTAACTCTTACTTTATAAAGCTGTTTACTATTTAAGATTGACTATTTCAAAACAATGACCTAGGTAACTTGACTTTAATCTTGAGCTAACTGTGAACTCTTGTTTATTCCAGATTATTTTTAGATTTGCATAGGTGAGGGTTGGCTCAATAGCGCGACTCAATAAGCCTCCCATTCCAGGGGTAAGACCGGGTAGATAGCTGGGGACATAGGATGCAAGATGGATTTCACTTCTACCCACTTTTAAGGATAGTAGAGAGGTTGTTCCCTTAAGTGCTGACTCTGAGTTTGAACAATGGGCCCCACCCTCTCATTGGCCTGAGAGGGACTCAGTTTGATGGTTGAATCACAAACCAATTGTTAAGTAGAGGATTAGTGGGACTTAAGGGACAAAAGGTAATCTCGGGGGTAAAACAATCTTTTGACCCAACTGTTATTACGAAAAAACTCTGAAGGGTTAACTTACTAATCATGGTTATATCGAGTGGACACAATATATCTATAGTGAGGGGAGTGCAACTGCAGGTTTTAGTGGAGTGACCAAGTAGTTAATGAATGGAGGTTAATTCGGTGTAAAGAGTTTAGCCAATTAATCTCGGATCATTGGAGACCTTGATTTGTAGGTCCACTAGTTTTCCCTACTAGTTCACAAATGGATTAGCCTTAGAGTAGCGTGATAAGTTGATTTGAAATGTTCAAACTAGAAGTAAGGGAATTAGTAATTATATATGGTATAATTACACGTTTAATTTGGGAATTAAACGGAATTGGAGAATCGATTAATATTTAAATATAATGTAAATATTAAATTCATGAATAAAGATTCATGGTAATGGAATTGGTGACGAATTAGTTTAATATTTGATATTAAATTAATAAAAGTACTTAAATCGTTTAATTAATTTATTAATTTTATTAGAAAATTAATTATTGAATTAATTTTGTAAAATTAATTAAATTTCAATTTTTAATTGAATTGTTTTCTGATTTTGGAAAACACAAAATTAAAAGAAAAATCAAAGGAAATTTGAAAATGGAAAAATCCCAAAAGTGGGATTTTTCCACTTTCAAATTTTAGCAGCTCATACATAATTCCATTTCTCTTCAGCTCAATTATTCAAGCATGAGCTGTGATTCATGCAAGGCTGTTAGTTGCATGAAAGTCATGTAATATAAAGATGGAATTTTGAATGGAAGAAGAAGAGCAATGATTGTTGAATGCTGAGAATTTGTGTTTGAAGAAGTGTTCTTCATACTGTGTAAAACCAATGACATTCTCTTCAATTCCCTTCGATTCAAGCTTGTTTTGAGTCCCACAAGTCAATCTAAGGTTCCAAGAAAATAGTAGGGAAGATCTTATGGTGGTTCACTCCAAAGAAGAAGGAGATTGCAACTAAAGATCGTGAATCAAAGGTACTTCAAAGGTTAATGTTGAGACTTTGTTTTTAGTTTATAAGCATGCTTAGTTTGAAACCAAAATTAATGAATTAGAATGCTTGATGATCCTATTTTTCTTTCGTTGCTTGCTTCCTAAATCTAACAATTAGTATTAGAGCATCATTTATGCATTCAATTCGGTTTAACTTTGACTTGGTGGGTGTTTTTTCATAAGTTGTATGAAAATGATGAACTGATATGGTTTTCTGAGTTTTGGCATTGTTATCTCTTCACTTATGTTATAATTCTTGTAATTAGCTCTTGTTTGATGAGCCTTAATGTGTGTTTAAGTGTCTGTAATTCATTTGGAATCATTAGAATTACAATTAGGTTGTAATTGAAGAAATAAGTGAAGAAAGTTGAGCAGTAGGAACTAGAGTTTCAACAACTACCCAATACTTGATGCTCGATGCTCAAAAACTCGATTCAAGATGCCATACTCGATGATCAATTTGATGGTATTTGGTGAAATACTCGATGCACGATGCCATA
Organism: Benincasa hispida; assembly: GCF_009727055.1. Taxonomy (NCBI): domain Eukaryota; kingdom Viridiplantae; phylum Streptophyta; class Magnoliopsida; order Cucurbitales; family Cucurbitaceae; genus Benincasa; species Benincasa hispida. The sequence continues at coordinate 60,908,290 of NC_052349.1, forward strand.
CTCGATGGTATTTTGTGAAATACTCGATGCATGATACCATACTCGATGGTACTTGATGCTCATACTTGATGGTATTTAGTGAAATACTCGATACATGATGGTACTCGAAGGCATACTTGATGGTTTTTTCATGGTACTGGTATTTAGTGAAATACTTGATGCATGATGGTGCTTAAGGGCATACTCGATGCTTGATGGTACTCGATGGCTTTTTCCTGGTTTAGCACATTTTTGAGTATTGGAGGTTCGATTCGAGAGATTCGGGTCCGGTTCAAGGTGGTTCGAGCAATCAATAAGTGTTTTGGAGCTGATTTTTGCTATTTTTGTAATAATTAGGCCTTTGTTTGCTTGGAAATGCCAAAATCTAAAAGCATATCAGTTTGTATTTAACTATTCATGCATGTGAAGGCCTTTTATGTATGTTATAGATGCTTAGCATGTCTAAAATTTTGTAAGTTGTTATAAAATTGGGTTAGACATTCAAAATCCAAAACTGTCAACCCTGTACTCCATTTTTCCTACATAAGTGAGTAACAAGTGTGTTAAGTAAAATTATGAAAGGAGGTAAAGAAGGTAGGCCGATTGAGGAAAAAAATTCTAAGTGTTAGAAATACTTAGTCAATGGTGAGTTATAGATAATATAACAAGTGAAAATTTGCTAAGTATGGAGGCAAAGTGTAGGCATGCGTTGATGGAGAAGTGTGGATGCATGGGGTTGCATGTGTAGCAACCAAGGCTTGTAGAGGTTAAGTATTGAAGACAAGGATAAACTATGCGTTGGTACTAAGGATGAAGGCATGGGTTGAAAGGCATGATGCATTGATAAGGCTTGCGGCAACCTCAAGTGTGTGCGAGTAAAGGCACTGGACGATCGTGTAGCAGATGAGCGGCACTATACAATTGGGTATGCAATCGGTTAATAAGTGAACGACACTACACGATGAAGTAGGCGATCGTGTAGTAATTGTGCGAAGTTAAACGATAGTGCTAAACAATGGGGCATTAGCACTACACAATCAGTATCAGCGCTAGACGATGAGCTGCACGAAAAACGCTAGACGATAGACGTTGGGCACTAGACGATGAATGTTTTGTGCTAGATGATAGACATTGGGCACTAGACGATGGATGTTGGGTGCTAGACGATAGACATTGGGCACTAGACAATGGACATTAGGTGCTAAACGATAAACGTTGGGCACTAGATGATGGACGTTGGGTGCTAGACGATAGACAATGGGCGCTAGACGATGGATGTTGGGTGCTAGACGATCGACGTTGGGTGCTAGATGATAGATGTTGGGCACTAGACGATGGACATTGGGTGCTAGACAATAGACATTGGGCGCTAGACTATAGGCATTGGGGGTTAGACGATGGAGTATGCGATGCACGCTAAATTTATATTATGAGGCGAAGGCCTAACGTGGGTTATGAAGGAAGGGAAGGAAAAAAAATTAATTGAAGAAACTCAATAATGGGAATTGGCCGAAAGCATTAAATGTTGGATGAGGTGGCAATTTACCATTGAACAGGGGAGGCGGAAGGAAGTATAAAAGGTAGAGGAACTTCAGAAGCTCGATTTTGGAAAATGACTTGAGAAAATTAAATGAGATCAGTGCTATTCGAAAGATGGGAGAATCTAGTTTTTGAGGTTGTTTTTCCGGAGAAAGATCTCACATGGAAGAGAACAAAAAGTGAAGAAATTGCAGAAAGAGCAGATTCTCCGATTAATTAGAGCCCGAAGTGAAGATTGGAAGCTTCAGGACAAACTACAAAGAATTTTCGGCTGATATTTTAAAGATAAGAAAGATACTCAATTCTAAACATGTTTGTAGAAGAAAGTTTCTTAAAAAGAGCCCTGGGTTTTAAGTTATGAGTTTTTGAATTTGGAACAGCGAATCGGTGTGTAAGCAGGTAGCTGCTTAGGAAGATTAAGTAGGCAGCTCACCATTGTGAGCGAGAGCGAGAGCGAGATAAGAAAATGAGTGAGAGTAGTGAGTTAAGGAAGAAGAGGATCTCACTAAGGATGAAGATCTCACTAGTTTTGCACTGAATCTCGCTAGAAGTCACAAATCTCGCTGGACAAGTCACAAATCTCACTGGAAAAGTCATAAATCTCGCTAGAAGTCACAAATCTCGCTAGAAGTGGTAAATCTCTCTCATGAGGGTGATCTCGCTCACAATGATCATCTTACTAGAGTGTTGTTTTTTTGTGAAGGTTCATTAGTAAGTGAGCTACCTGAAGTTTTTTGCTGAGAATTCTAAGGAATCTAACTGGGGATTATGTCCTTTCAGGCCAAGAAGAGCTAGGAGAGACGTATAACCCGTTAAGAGGCCAACGAGCTGTGAGTGACAATAAATGATTTATAAATGGTTTATAAATATTTTAATAATCCATGCTTTATTGACGGTTGCTGGTTATTTTACAAGAAGTTCTAAGCAACGTATTTCTCTAAAGTTTATAAACGCATACTAGTTACAAAGTTTATGAAATATGCTTTGGTACAATGGTTGAACCATGGTAGTTTTCAAAAGAAGATTCTATGACATGCTTATGTTACAAGTATTTTTATTATGTTTTAAAGCATATGTGCTCTTAATGTTGTTGAGCATGCGTTAGCAAATGATGTTCTTGTGAAAACTATGATTTATGAGATCAAGCTTTCAGTAAGCATGTTTTATGAAAATGTTTTCCTAGCAGGTATTTTCAGCTTAATACTGAAAGGTATCCGAGTTATAGTACCTAGTTTAAGTTATGTTATGATTCTGATGCTGAAGTGCATAGAGAAGGTATCAGAATAATTCACTCGATTCAGTGATAAGCAGTGGTACCCTGCCTCAGTTATGATCCTTGACATCAGGATCCAGTTTGCTCTACGTGCACGTATGACGGTTAATTAGTTCAGTAGGATTGAACCATGAGGGTTCTTTCCTAGCATTGGCTGTAAGGTGCTGAACAAAAGGGTTCTCAGCCCAGCTTAGGCTTATGTTTGAGAGATTGAACAAAAGGGTTCTCTCTTAAACATGATACTCGATGATAATATTGAACCACGAGGGTTCTTTCTTAGCATTGGCTAGAAGGTTTTGAACAAAAGGGTTCTCACCCCAGCCCAGGCTTATATTTCAGAGATTGAACAAAAGGGTCCTCTCTTGAAAATGATATCCGACATTGAGATTGAACCACGAGGGTTCTCTCTTAGGTGTTGAATAAAAGGGTTCTCACCCCTGCCTAGGCTTATGTTTGAGAGATCGAACAAAAGGGTTCTCTCTTAAACATGACAATCGACATTGAAATTGAACTACGAAGGTTCTCTCTCAATCGGGAATCAGTTTAGCTATGTTTTCAAATACAATGGTTTAAAAAGTTTTATGTACACATTTGCTTGGCATGTTTTAGTTCCAGTATTATGTTTTCTAGCTTTCAGTTTAATCATGAGATTTATGTTTTTATTAAGTCACTCACTGGGCGAGTAGCTCATTCTTTCAAATGTTTTTCTTTTCTCAAGTAGTGGTCATCTCCCCAGAGGTTAGCTGTCATCCTGCTCTGCCACTCAAGGACTCCAGTTAAAAGTCTAAAGCCTAGATAGAAGTTTTAGATGTTTACTTTGTAAATGTCTGTACATATGTTTTGCTCATATTAGGGACTAGTAAAGTATATTGGGACCGCTGAACTCTGTATGTGTTAATATGATGTAATTATGTTGTTGTTAATCCCTGGTGTTCCGAGGTTATTTTAAAGTTTCATTAGTTTGGTGAATGTTATATATGTATTCCAGGGATCTAAACAGGTTAAGGATGTTAGTTAGGCAGTAAGTGCCAGAAAAGGTTTGGTAACTACTGTCCTCACATTCACTTCTGGATTAAGAAGGGTGATCTGGGAGGGGGTGTGACAAAAACAAAGATAATCTGCATGCTCACATAGGTTAATCACCTATTTTAATAGTTAAAATAGGTTGACATCTTGTAAAATATGGTTACAAACTCAATCGGTATATAGTCCTGTCTAAGGTTGGAGGTATTTAAGTTTCTATGGAACACCTTTTACCTGTGGATTATGGCTGAATAATTGAGTGTTGTTAACCAATTTTAGGAGCAATACATAAGCGGTGTGAGGTTTTAAAACTAGTTTATCACCTAGACATCGTTGGTTAAATCCAAATATAAACATTGTACTTAGATAAAAACCTAGACTTGGGTTGTTTAATTAGCCAGAACAAACCTAACTAAAGATATACCCAAAAAAATGTAATGACATTTCAGTGGGAGTTTAATAGCATATATGATATGTTACTACAACACTTCAATAGGAATTTAGAATGCTTCAGTGAGAAATTAATAACATATACGATTTTTCATTTTTAGCTCTCGCGCCCTAAGAGTTCATAATCTCGATCCATGTTTCGTTTCTTGTCACCCTGGGAGTGACCTCCATTTGGAAAGTATTTGCATGAGTCAATATCAAGGTGAATGAGGGGAAGTTGTTCGATGTAAAATCAAATATACGATATATTGATTTCATCTCTCACGTCCCTAGAAAGTTCACACCGTGAGATTCATATGAGGCTTCGTGTCACCCTGGGAGTGACCTGCATTCAGAAAGTGTTTGTATGGGTAAATATCAAGGTGAATGGGGGAAGTAGTTCATAGTAAGTGAGTGAAGGATATGTGTCAATGTATCCTACGGTCTCTTCCATTTGCTTAGACGATGAAATTCCTATGTTGCACCTACTTGTCGTCTTTAAGTCAGCCTCGCTAGTCGTTTAACGACAGTTATCTCCTCGGAGGGTTGTAACATAGGTTTCGGTACAACCCAAACTTCAGAAATGGATATGATTTCTTAGGTCGTTTCCAACTTTGACTTTCCAATTCGATAGCATCGTTAGGGTCGACCTCTGAGATCTGAAAATAGAAGGTTATATTTACAGAATTACTAAAGTGTTAGTAAGTTCTGATCGAAAATGGTAACTAATGACTATCGGAATATGAGTTATTCTGGGGATAGTATCTAGTCAAGAATTTCTTGTTATAGTATCATTGCAAAAATAATGAGAATTTTGGGTACATTATTACTTTGCTAAAACATGATTGGGTTTAAAAGCAATTCTCTAATAAAATTTGTTTATATTTTCGGAATGACGAGTTCTTTAGTACAACTATTGGATTTTGATAAACTTACCGGGGATAACTATGCTACGTGGAAATCAAACCTAAATACTATACTGGTGATAGATGACCTACGGTTCATTTTAACAGAGGAGTGTCCTCCCGTTCCTGGCTCAAATACAAACCGAAATGTTCAGGATGCATATAAAAAATGGATCAGGGCTAACGAAAAAGCCTGTTCCTATATCCTTGCCAGCATATCTGATGTATTAACCAAGAAACATGAGAGTATGAGTATTGCCAAAGACATTATGGAATCTCTGTGTGAGATATTTGGACAATCGTCCTTTTCCTTCAGGCATAATACTATCAAATATGTTTACAACTACCATATGAAAGAAGGAGCCTCTATTTGAGAACATGTCTTAGACATGATGGTCCATTTCAATGTGGCAGAAGTAAACGGTGTGGTTGTTGATGAGAAGAGTCAAGTTCGTTTTATTCTTGAATCTCTTTCAAAGAGTTTCTTACAGTTCTGTATAAATGCACTAATGAACAAAATAGAATATGACCTTACTATGCTTCTGAATGAGCTACAGGCTTACCAAACCATGATAAGGGCTAAAGGACTGAAATCATAAGTAAATGTTACTACTGCTGATAAAAGAGGATTGTCCTCTAAAAAGCTTGATATTGCCTCTTCTTCAAAGAATAAGAGTATTTCGGTAAAGAAGAACAAGGAGAAAGGGAAAAAGAAACCTACTGGCAGAAAAGGCAAGACAAATGCTGCAGATACAGGAAAATGTTTCTACAGCAGTGAAGAAGGGCACTGAAAAGAAACTGCCCACAATACCTTGTAGAGAAAAGAGCAGAGAAAGCAAGACAAGGAAACTAGTTCCTTGTAAACTCCATGTTTTGAACAGGGGAGTATTTCTCAGAACAACTAGTGGGAGATGCAGTTGCTGTCAGAAGATAAACTTGTTTACCTTTATTACTGTAATGAAAGTTCTTTTATCTTTTTGCAAGAAACATATTGTGTATAAACCTTTGTTATAAATGAAATGTTCATTAGCAAAAGTTATATTTGTTCTATTGTAAAGAAACTTTTGTTAGAACCAATCAAGTTAAAAACCATTTGCAAATATTTAGATATTTAAACGGCTACAAATGAATAGGGCAAAGAGTTATTTGACTTAAGTAATAAGTTTAGAACACTTGAAAGGTTCAAGGTGTATAAAACTTATTAGGTAAAATAAAATCTAAAATATTTCGATTGGATCAATGTAAAAAGTATAGAGAATTTGAGATTTCTAGGGCGATTTTGATAGAACATGAAATTCATTGAAAACTTTGTACACATTGTTGCCTTAATTGTTTTAAGCATCATTCCAATTTTAAGTTTTGTTTTTTCCTGAAACTCCATATGAGATGTGGAGAAAATTCATAAAAGTTGTTTATATATGTAAAAATTGTTTACATAGTTCAGAAATCTGAAAGAGATCGACACATATGTTAGTGTCGAAACCTTAAGTAACAGAATATCGTTCAAATAGCATGCCTATTTGTAGGCAATCCAAAAAGTAATATACTTTTCATGTAAAATAAAAATCAAGTGTTTGTGTTGACAAATACTAAATTTTTCCTATAAAAGTATACGAGATCACCATATATTATTTAGTTTCCATAAAAGCAAGTGTATGCCAATAAGAGTTATTGATTAAAGTTGACACTATGAACAAAAATTGTTTGGACAGGTTAGATACATCTTACTCATAAAGATTAGGGTACCTCGATGTAGTGGGAGGAATGTATGACAACCTAGCCATTATTTGGGTTTAGTGAAAACTCAGGTCATCAAGTCTTGATGACATTATCAAGAAACTAGAGTTGTGAAAATAAGATGCATTCCCTATACAGTTTAATAAGAAGTCCATTGTATACTAATGTGTTTATAACAATTCTCTCGGCTAAAGTGTTTGAGAATCTCCTAGTAAGACTACGACTATGAGGTCTATAACATAGGGCAAATGGGAGAAAAACATATGGTATATGATACCTAAAGGAAAACCACTAGTTTATTGTATTTCTCTGTAAAACTAAAAAAACTCAGTATTATATATTCATATGTATGTTACCACTGGAGTTTTAGTCCAAGTGATAGTTTGTTGGGTTTTATGTCCTAAAACTCGTAGTTTGTAAACAATAAACTCATTCTGTAATTCAATAAAGTTGTTATTGAATATATGAAATGCTTATTTTGTTTTAGAAAGAAATCCAATAAACTAAAAGATCCATGACAATTATATGAGTACTTGAACTTTATGTGGAGACATAGAAGTGGATTAGGTTCGAGTAAATAGTCAAAATGATCTATAGTATATGAATAAGGTTGGGTGCCTTATTCTGATAACACTATTGGGGCCCACTCTGTAGTTGTTTTAAGGAGTTGTAAAGTGCTACAGATGAAGTGATCCTAATTCGTACATTTCATGACATGAGGAGTGGGGGCATCCTGTGCAATGAGTTTTCACAAGATCAGACCACGAAAAAAGTCATTCTTACTTTATAATGCTATTTAGTGTTCAAGACTGACTATTTCAAAACGATGACCTAGGTAACTTGACTTTAATACTTAGCTAACTATGAACTCCTGTTTATTCGAGATTATCCATAGATTTGCATAGGTGAGGGTTGGCTCAACAGCGCCAGCTCAATAAGCCTCCCATTTCAAGGGTAGGATCGGGTGGATAGCTGGGGGACATAAGGTGTAAGATGGAATTCCTTCCTACCCACTTTCAAAGATAGTAGAAAGGTTGTTCCCTTAAGTGCTGACTCCGAGTCTTGAACAAGGGGGCCCACCCTCTCATTGGCCCGAAAGAGACTCGGTTTGATGATCAGATCACAAACCAACTCTTTATTAGAGGATCAGTGGGACTTAAGGTACAAGAGGTAATCTCGGCGGTAAAACAGCCTTTTGACCCAGCCGTTATTATGAATAACATGTGAAGGGTTAAGTTACTAATCATGGTTATATCGAGTGGACATAATATATCTATAGTGAGGGGAGTGCAACTACGACTTTAGTAGAGTGACCCAATAGTTAACGAATGTAGGTTAATTCGGTGTAAAGAGTTTAGCTAATTAATCTCGAATCGTTGGAGCCCATGATCTATATGTTTACTAGGTTCCCTTACTACCTCACAAACGGATTAACCTTAGAGTAGCGTGATAAGTTGACTTGAAATGTTCAAACTAGAATTAAGGGAATTAGTAATTATATGTGATATAATTACACGTTTAATTTTGGAATTAAACGGAATTGGAGCATCGATTAATATTTAAATATGATTTAAATATTAAATTCATGAATAAAGATTCATGGTAATGGAATTGGTGACGAATTAATTTAATAAAATTGTTTAATTAATTTATTAATTTTATTAGAAAATTAATTATTGAATTATTTTTTAAAAATTAATAAAATTGTATTTTTTAATTGAAATGCTTTTTGATTTTGGAAATCATAAAATTAAAAGAAAAATAAAAGGAAATTTGAAAATGGAATGTGATTCATGCAAGGCTGTTAGTTGCATGAAAGTCATGCAATATAAAGTTGGAATTTTGAATGGAAGAAGAAGAACAATGGTTGTTGAATGCTGAGGATTTGTGTTTGAAGAAGTGTTATTGACATTGCATAAAACCAGTAACCTCCTCTTCAATTTCCTTCAATTCAAGCCACTTTTGGGTCATACAACTCAATCTAAGGTTCACATTCAAAGATGAAGGAGATTGCAGCTGAAGATCGTGAATCAAACGTACTTCAAAGGTTAGTATTGAAACTATTTTTTTAGTTTATAAGCATGCTTAGTTTGAAGCCAGAATTAATGAATAAGAATGCTTCTGTTTTCCTTCCGCTGCTTGCTTTCTGAATCTAACATTTTAAAGCGTCAAAATTCCCTACAAAAGTTTGCAAAGTTACCTAAAGTCTTGAACATCATCTCGTAAGACCAAAAGGACCTTCATACAACTGCTTTACTCATTTAAGACTATTTATGGAGTAAAACACATGTAAATGCGCATTTTAACTAAGTAAAAGCATATAGATACAATCCAAAAACATGCATTTCATGTCGTGTATCATCTGTACATGGGCATGGTGTCCTTCTATTTTAAGATTACTATTGTATCTTTCTTGTCTTTCTTTTTAGCTTTTTCCTCAGTTTTCTTTTTCTCTACAGCTTCTTATGGTGCTTCTTCATTGGACTTGTCATTGGCATCTTTCAATTCTACTTCTTGATTTTGTTCCTGAACCTTCGTATTCTAATTCACTTCGGAGTGTAACAACCTTAAATCACTTTTTTTTTTTTTTTTTCTGTTGTGGAGCCTCTATATTTCTAGGTAAAGTTCCTAGTGATCCACTCTTTATTTCTTTGGCTAATTGGCCTACTCGCATGTGGCGTCCCAAATTTTTCAAGTAATTTTCATTAAATTATCTTGAAATATTTGGGCATTATTTTGATAAATTTGGGCTAAAAATTAATTTGGGAGGCAAGATAATTAATTTAAAAGAATTTAATTTAAGAGAAACTTCGATTAATTTACTTGAGGGAAAGTGTGATTTAAATTGATCAAATATTTGGAAGGATGTAATTATCTCAACTATTGGATTGTATGTTCTCTTTAATTTTTGTTTTGGAGCATAAATTAAGTTAATTGGAGAAGTTAATTGGTTTGACATTAATTTGATAAGAGATTTAGAATTTTTGAATTATTTAGGATAAAGGTTTGAAAATAAAGAAAAGAAAAAGAATTAGGATTTTTAAAATTAAAAAGAATTTGAAATTTAGGAAGGAAAAGGGGAAATTGTGGTTTTTAAATTTTATCCTCTTTAATTTTAGAGTTTGGATCTAAATTAGAGAAGATAATTAATTTATATTGAGTTGATAAGAGAAATTTGGATTTAATTTAAATTAATTAGGTTATGGAATTTCTAATTTAGTTAGATTGTGAAGTTTCTGATTCAATTAAAATATGGATTCCGAAATTAATTAGATTATGGATTTTCTAATTAATTAAAATATGGATTTCTTAATTAGAGGAAATGTCTTATTCAAAAAGGCAACCTAATCTATCTACTACTTTAATTATCGATTTTTTAAAAAATAGATTTTCTAATTAGATAAAGTATCATATTCAAAAAGAAAATCTAATCTATCTACTACTTCAAGTTATGGAATCCCAAATAATTCAGGATTAGGATTATTTTTTTCTCTATAAATACAACCACGCATTTCATTTCAAACCATTCACTTCATTCCCAATGGAGATCAATTAGATTCCAAAGGGAAATCAATTAGAGAGAAAATCCTTGTTACTTTCACATTTTTAGAGCTATCCCGCTCTCCTTTTCGTGATGAAGAAATTCCTCTTAGATGCTTTTAAAAATATTTAGTTATCTGAGAAAGACAGGTTCTTTTTTTCTTTTCCAACAAGCATTTCTAGAAGTTAGATAAGGGAGGTAGATTGCTTGCAAAGTTTTATCTAGCTTAAGTTCAAGGTATGTAATCTTACTATTGGAATCGCCTTCGTGTCAGGCAATAAAATTAAGGATAATTTTGATGGTTCTAAGACTGTATGAATCATGATGCCTAATTAGAAAGGAAATATTAACATACGACTATCCTGTTTGAAGTTTGTGATAAGTATGAGCATGATCTAGTTTTATAAAATATTTTACAGAATGTATGAGTATGGACTAGATCTTATTTGACATATATGAGAATGTATGTGCTTTATGTTATGATTCATATGTGAGACTCTGTTTTATGATGCATGATATTTATGTTAGTGATAGTTGCCCCTACCCATGGTCATGCACCCACCAGAAGTTTGTGATCTCCTTCAAGATTTTACCAAAGGTTTTTGTTTCCTTCGGGATCCACTAGAGGTTTGTGATCTCCTTTCAGATTTCACCAGAGGTTAGTGATCTCCTTCCAGATTTCAATAGAGGTTTGTGTTTCCCATGAAATTGACCAGAGGTTAGTGTCTCCTTCAGGATTCACTAGAAGTTAATGATCTCCTTCGGGATTTCATCAGAGATTAGTGATTTCCTTCGGGATTTTACCAGAGGTTTATGTTTCCTATAGGATTCATTAGAGGTAAGTGTCACCTTTGGGATTCACTAAATGTTACTGATCTCATTCGAGACTTCACAAGAGGTTAATTATCTCTTTCCGAATTTCATCAAAGGTTTGTAGGTACATCTCACCGACGAAAGGTCGTGTTAAATTATTCACTAGATGGCCATTCGTGATAAGTAGAGGTTTTTGCATGTCCCACTAGAATGTTTCATTTATTAGACATAAATGCTTAGCCTAACCTCGATGGTGGTGTACGTACTGAGTATTTTATACTCATCCTTTCTTCTGTTATGTTTTCAAGTAAGAGTGAGGACATATTAGCGAATGATAGAAAGAATCTGTGGCCGTGCCATCGGGACTAGAGAGATTCTTTCGTTTATGTTTTAATGTTTTAATATTTTAAATTTCAGTCTTGATGTTTGAACTTAGAGTTCCAATGTTTGAAATTTTTATTTATAAAGCTTCATGAAATTTATTTTGAACTTATATTTTAGGGGGACTTCGATAAAAGATTTTTAGTTATTTAGATTTTACAAACACTATTAATTTAATAATTTCTTTTGATTTTAGTTACAATGTATGAGAGAGTCATTTTGAGATTTATGCTAGTAACAACCTAGTATAAGTCCTAGGAAGTCGGGTTGTTACATTGCACCTCCAAGTTACACAAGGCTGCATTATTTCTCATCATGTATTCCTTCAAAAGGTTTTCCATGTTCGGATTCTAGGTTGATGGTGGTACTAGCAGGTTATGCCCTAGTTTGTAGATGAGGCACTGCAGGAAACCCTCGTGGAGTTGCCCGTGTACCTTATTAAGCTGGACTAACGCTACCACTTGGCTGAGCCAAGGAAAAGTTTAGGTGTGTTCTCCATCCTGGATTATAGGTGTTGGAATATCTTACATAATACAGGTTGTTGGTTATACGTGCAATTATCAATTAAATGGTTATCAATACATAATTCACAGGTACGAGTTTGAGGCTTTGTTTGGACAATAGTGATTGCCTGAGGACCAAGTACAAGGTTTTGCAATATAGTCTCTACAATAGACAGTTGTTGGTTCATTGAGCGAGAGTATCCTAATTATTGTTTTAATGGCTATTATTGTTGTTTCAACATCACCCTAGCTTTGGTTGGTATTTGTAATTGTGTCCATGATTTCTTTGGCCTCGTTCACCGATTTCTTTAATAATTTCAATTTTAAAGCATCCCTAGTAACTCCATTCATTTTGAAAGAACGAAAGATTCTCATAAAAAGCTTAAGATGTTTATGGGATCTTCATATGGTAGTCCAACAAACTGGCCAAATGCGTTTAGCATTTGAAACATGAGAGGCTTCATTTCAAATTTTGGGGCCTCTATAGGTGGGTCAAGGATACTAGTGTCCAAAGTCTAAGACACAGAAGTTGTGTAATCTCTTATTGCTCTGTCTCTATTTTTCGCTATGAAGATAGGGTTTTGAGGTTATGCAGCTAATATTGGTCGTTATTCTGCTTCACATCATTCCTAAGAGGCTAATAGGATTGACTACAAGAGTATCCATTTGAATTTGTTGTACGAATGTGGCTTCTTCAAGTTTCTCTTGTGCGCTCAACTCTTTTGCTCCTAATGCTTTCACCTTCGTTCTTGTCTTCTACGACAAAAGGTCCTTTCTATCTCAAGATCAGGCTAAAAAAGGCAAGGTCTTCTCTCATGCACCAACTCCTTCTTACAAACAAACAACAATAAAAAGTTAGATTTTTCCTTGAGATAGAGTCAATGTGGTTACATTGGTTAGCGCAGTAAAAACCAGAACAAATTTTTTACTAGTCCCTGACAACGACGTAAAAAACTTGATTGATTGATTTTGTATGAGTGATAAAAATGAGAAAAAATATGGTCTAAATGCAGGCATACACTATAAATAAAGTAAGAAATCTTGGAGTATTTCAAGAGTTGAATCCCACAATACCATTTCTAATTTTAATTCTATTAAGACAATGAAATCAATGTAACCGAAGTTAACCAAGTGTCTGAATAGATAGTGATTTAGGTTGAAATTTAAAAAAACAATAAACAAGAATGATGAATATGGGTATAACAATGTTTCAATTGGTCAGACAATGTGCCTTAGGCAGTGTTGCCGTATCATACATGGATATTGACTTAATCATGGACAAAAGACTCTTTATGTTCAGTCTCGTGTCAATTTCTTTTAGGAGATTTAAGAAGGTAATGCCTATACTTCTATGGTTAGTTCGATCTTAGATTAATTCACATGCAGTTACTTTATCCTATGGTGTCCCTCATTTCTAAGACTACATGACAGTCTTATTTCTAGGTTCTTAGTCCTATATCCCTTTGGGACATATGTTTATATCCTAACCTTTTCAGCATTAAGACTCCACTAGATTACTAAATTAATGGTCAGTTTAACTTAACGAATTTTATCTATAAATTCAACAAAGAAATGCACAAGTTAAAGCGATATGAAGTATAGACATTACGCGAGCCATAAAACTCTTGGATGTCCACATTGCTGAAACCCTTAGAGAATTTAGTTCATGATTAAGAACAAATGAATGAAATTCAATAGATTAATAACCATGATTACAAGATGAATGTTCAACAAATAAGAAAAAGAGAAAAATTGGTTGAAATAGGGGACCAGAATACTAAATGGTTCCATTGCAAAGCTTCGATGCTTAGGAAGACCAATGATATTAAAGGTGTGCTCACTACTAATGGACAGTGGGTGAACCGCACATGAGTAAAGCAGATGTTTTTAGATTACTATTCAGATATCTTTACCTCATCAGCCCCAATAGAGGAGATATGGATGTCATCCTTGTGGTCTACAACAATGTGTTACTCAGGAAATTAACTTAGCACTTTTGGCTCCGTTCTGTAGAGCGGAGGTGGAAAGGGATTTTTTTTTTTTCTAGATGTTCCCAACTAAAGCTCAAGGTCCAAACGAGTTTGCTACATTGTTCTACCAGAAGTATTGGGGGGTGATTGGGTAGAAAATAGTTTCAGATTGCTTAGATATTCTTAATCATAGTCGATTAAGGAGTGGAATTTGATGAACATTGCATTAATCTCTAAGGTCTCATCTCCAAAGGCGATCTCTAATTTTTTGACTATTAGCATTTGTAATGTGGCATACAAAATTGTGTCCAGGGTCATTGTGACTCGAATGAAGAGAATTCTTTAGGATGTGGTCTTTGAGTTTCGGTTTGTCTTTCTCCCTGATAGGGCCATTTTAGATAACGTTAATATTGGGCATGGAGTAAAGTGTATGATAAAATTGAGTAGTTTTTTATTGAGCATATTATGCGAATACACGGGGTTTGTGGATCGTTAGATTTGCCTAATTATGGATCGTATTTTTTGTCTTTTGCTACTTTGACAAATTGTACGACTAAGGGATATATTACCTCATCATAGGGGCTTCAACAAGGTGACCCACCCTCTCTTTATCTCTTTATATTATAGGCTGAAGTTCTATCTCATGCTCTATATTTTACTCATTCTAATTATGCTATTTCGGAAATCAAGATTAGTAAAACAAGCCTGTCAATTTCGTATTTGTTTTTTTTATCGAAAATAGTTTTCTATCTTTTAAAGCTTCGATTGTTGAATGTTGGAATGTTGAAAGAATTCTTTGGGCTTATGAATTAGTGATAGCACCGAAAATGTGCTATCTAGCTCCACATAACTCAGGATTGTTCTAGGATTTTATATGTTTATTATTCTATTTTGTAGGTATTGAGCACCCAAAAGGTAGAATCGACCATTAGAGTCATTTGGATTAATTTGAAACAATTTTGAGTTAATTTAAGCATCCAAGCTTTGAAGGAGATAAATTACAAAAATGCCCCTGGAGCTAGCGTAACTACTCTCCACCAAGTGTAGAGCTACACTCAAAGACAGAAGCAATTCATCACCCACAGCGTCGCTACTGTCCCTTTATGCAACATCCTTACGCTGCAAGACAAAATGTTGCATATCAGGATAGCGTAACAATGCTACACTCAACATAACTATGCTATAAAAATTGATGGACGAGGAGACACGCACGCTGGCCAGAGTGTAATACTTAGCATCACAACACTGAGAAATCACACTACGCCCTGTATATAAATACTTTGCTTTGATTTTAGGTCAAGGGAAGAGAGATTAGCCAACTCTTACACTATTGGGCTCGATTTTGGCCATTATTGGCCAAAACCCATGAGATTTATTTATGTTTTACTCTATAATTTTTATTTTCACATCGGGATTCATGTATTGATGAATGGTTAAAGGCTTAAATGTATTTTAAAGATTTGTTGGGCACTTCCTATGGTTTAATGAGATTTTACTTATAATGTTATTGAGTTCTTTGTTTATGTTTGTTTTCTATTCCTTGATTTAATTTCTAGGAAGAGCATGCTTGTAGATTTAATTGACAACTAAATGTTTAAATACTTGTATGTTTGTTCGCCCCATGCTATGCATGTTGTAGGTATCTGTAAATGTATCAATAGCATGCTTAATTGAGTAGCAATAGGTTTTAGTTATAGTTATGGTTTTGATTGCTAGCTTTTCTAGGATTACTCATTAACGAAAGATAACGAAACCTAGGGAATAGAAATGTGTTAGGCTAGATTTGGTCAATTTAATCTAATGTTCTAATCAATCCAAGTGCTTAATGTGATTAGTTAAGTGAATAGGCTTGCATGACAACACTTAGTTAATTTAGGAATCGATGCCCGGTTGTTTTTCTTAGGGAGTTTGTTTGGCATTTTCTAACATTCGATTAGACTTGATAATTAGATAATCCATGAACCTTGCATGATAAATCAATGAATTAATCCATAGAAAGTCCAACTACCTTTAAATCGGCGAAGGTAATCTCGTGTATCTCTCTCTTAACCTATTTTATTTTCCATACTTTTAATTCATGGAATTTAGTTTTTTTGTCAATTAAATCTCACCCTAGCCCCCCCCCCCCCCCCCCCCCCCCCCCCCATGTTTTTATTGCTTTCCAAAGATAATTTAACTTAGAGAAGTTTTATCTTAGGCTCCTTGTGGTTCAACCTGATCTTGCCACTAAGACTACTTGTTAGTTGAAGTGGTAGATTGTGAAAATAAATATTAAATTGTCTCGACAATTTTCCCTCCATCAAGTTGGCCACATTGTTGGGGACCCAATTAATTTGTCTTTGTTAAATTTATCTTGTAAACTTTAAAAATCCCAAAAAAGATTTTCCTTTTTTTTTTTTTTGTGTCTACTTGTTTCTATTATGGCAGATGAACAATGCATCTACTATATGATTCATACGAAGCAAGTCGCTTATCGAGAAGAAGAAGTAGAGGTACAAGAAATTTGTGAACTTAGAAGTCAAGTATCTGAACTAACCTCTTTTGTCTGGGATTTGTGTACCAGGCAATTGCAGGATTTTGAGACATGCAGAGTATGTTTGCTTCAAGGTCATCGATCCAAAGCATGTCCTCGGCTGTTGCATGGCTCTGTCCACGATGCTTGTCCCCCTTGGGAGTTGCTTAACCCGATTTCGATGTCAAAGCATGTTTCTTTTGCTCATTAAGGTAAGTCTTTAAAGGAACTAGTTATGGATATTTCTAACAATTGATATATGTTTTTGCAGCACTGCATAAGCAACATGAGTTCTTAAGCTTCCAATAGAGATAGTCTCTATTACGAATTTGAGGCTAGAATTGATCTTCAGAGTCTGAGTGACCTTATTGCTTAGGTTGCTAAATCAGTCGGGAGGCTAGACATTCCCTTGTTTCTACCATCCACTGAAACTAATGAGTTGTGAAACAGTGAGGTAGCGAACATCGACTTCCATGTTGAGCAGCCGATCTTCCAAACTATAGGTCAAGGTAAGATGATGGAGAATTTTATAACTTTTGCATATTCTGATCGTTCTTCTTAGTGTTTGCGGGAAGCTCTTGAGTCTCACCTGGAGACCTAAACCCATTTGCAAGTGGAGGATGACCTAATCGTCTAGCTTGCAGGTTCCTCACCGACACTGGAGAGTTGACCAGCTACTCATCGCTTGTTCTATTGAGGCCAAGTTCCTTGAGGTATTTTATTCATCAAGCGACGACGAAGATGCATGCCTTTCTCCATGTCCTGAACAAGTATGTGAGGTTAACTATGAGCTTGAGCTTCAGGTCGAGGAGCCCCAGGCAATAGAGGTAAAGGCTACAAAGCCTTGTTTTTTTCTTTTCTCTAGCATCTCTTTTATTTTTTAATATTGTTTATCTCATTCTCATGAGTCCGAATCTTTATTTTCAGTTGAGTAAGTCGATTATGTTTTTATTTTTCTAAAACAAAAAAATTCAAAAATATTTCTGACTCTAGAGTCCTTGAACACTTAAAAAGCTCCCTTCTCTTAAGCAGCTTTGTGGGTTCAAGGAAGAGAGGGCCCGAGAAATATGAAAATTTCTATGTACCCTAATAGAAAAACAACGTCGAGCAACCAAATACGTTAAAAATTTGAGCTTCCTGGGGGCAGTCAGGTGATAAAAATTTTATTGATTTCTTTTCCTTTATTACTTTTTAGCTTAGCTTTTGGTTTTTCTTTTGTAGGCCCCTCCATTGCTTAGAAGAGAAGGAATATCATATGAATTTGCATGCTTTCTTATCACCACTCATACACATAAACGTTATCAGGGGAAGTTTTTTGCTTCTCTTTTATTTTTTCCCATGTTTTTCTTTTCTTATCACATTGGGGACAATGTTAGATTTTAAGTAGAGGGTAGGGTATGTTTGTGTTCTGGTTGGAGCCCTTGAGCATCTGAGCTTGGGCTATTTTATTTGTATGCTTATATTAAGTGATTTGTTATAACGATTAGTTTATGATGCACTCCCTTGTGATTTTAATTTGTATGAATTATCATGATTTTTAGCCATTTTTTAAAAAAATTCTTACTTCTCATGCACGCTTAAGTTCTTTGTTTGCCTACATTAGGCCTTCCATTCCTAAAATCATATTACTTACCCTATATATTTCTTGTCACTCCGATAGGCCACACTGATTAGAGAGTGTCTTGCAAGATGAGTGTTAATATAATACTGAAGGGTGAAAAAAATTATTTATATGTCTGCTAAAAAAATTGGATATTTGTAATGCATAGTAGATTAAGAGAAAAAATCTAAAAATATATTAAAATTTTTAAATATTTGCAAATATGGATGAGTTAACTAGTCAATCTTTGATTATTTTTTTTTTAATTTCCAATTTCACTCTCCCTTGTCTTATTTTGTTGTACTAACTTTTTTTTAGTCTTTTTATTTTATTTCTCTTCTTTGATTTTTGCTTCTTCCCTCCCTATTTTCATTTTTTCATTTTATTTTCTTTCTTAGTTTTTGCTTCTTCTCTTTTTTTATTTTATTTTATTCTTTCCTTTATCCGATTTTTGCCTCTTTCCTTTATTTTTTTTTTTTATTTTCTTTCATTTCCTTCTTTCTTCCTTTCTTTTTTTCTTTTTTTTTTTTTTAATTTTCTTTTCTTTCTTCAATTTTTTATTATTCCTTTTTTTTATTTTCTTTCTTCAGCTCTTACTTATTCCTTTTTTTAATTTTTATTTTCTTCACTTTCTCCGATTTTTGCTTCTTCCCTTATCTTTTTTTATTATTATTTTATTTTTTCGTTTTTCTCCGATTTTTTGCTTCTTGTCTTTCTTTTTTCTATTTAATTTTCTTTCCTTTTCTTCAGTTTTTGCTTCTTCTCTTTCTCTTTTTTAAAAATTTTTCTTTCCTTTATTTGAATTTTTTCTTCTTCCCCCTTTTTTCACAAGAATTATGAGGCTGAGTTCCATACGCATGACTTGAAAGTATTCAATTCATAAGTGACTTAACACCAACAAGTCAATCATCAAGTTTGATTATTATAATAAATAATAAATATAAATAGCAAATGAAAGTTTATCAGTGATAGTCACTAATATTTTCTATCATTGATAGCTTAATCTTTGATTATATTTTCGTAGTTAATAGCCACTTGTAGAAATCTATCATTGATAGTCAACTTAGTGAATTTAATTAATAAAGTTGAATCTCGAACTAAAATGTAAGTGGAATGCCTAGAAGTTATCACTAATAGTATATTTATCAGTGATAGAAGCTATCATCGAAAAGAAAAGAGGCTTATAAATGTTTGGGAAGGACAAGAAAGGGGCAAAAAGGTGTTCATTAGTTATGATTGAAGGGTTTATCCTTATTTCGTATTTTGACAAAGCAGCCTCTTAACACCGACGCTCGTTATGGCCCCAACTGGAAGAATGTTGTAAGAGAAGTGAGCTCGTCTGTATCCACAACAAAAGGCACTCGAAGGAATTTCTCAATTTCAATTCAAACATGGGTTTGATTCACACTCCATGTTCTGAGAAATATTTACCATTCGAAAAGAGGAAAAAACGATAGAAGCTACTACTGATAGCATGTTACCAACGATAGAAGTTAATACTAATAGCATGTTATCAATGATAGAAGTTATCTGATAACACGTTATCGGTGATAGAAGCTACCACTGATAACACGTTATTGGTGATAGAGAACTATCACTGATAGCATGATATCAGTGAGATCATTGATAGCATCTTATTAGTGATGTTATCAGTGAAAGAAGCTATCACTAATTAGTGATAAAACTTAGGTGATATCTATATATCGAGTTTTTTTCAAAGGTGATAGCCAGTTATAGAAGTCTATCATTGATAGCCTTAAGTATTAATATTTTAAGGTTGATTCTAATTGATGAAAGTCTATCACTAATAACAACTGATAGCTGCTATCTGTGATAGCCATGATAAAAGATTATAGTGATAACTACTACGGTAATCAAAGTTGTTGGTCTTCTTTCAAAGTTGATCACTATTTATAAATCTATCATTGATAGCCACTGATAGCCTTAAGTAGTAATATTTCAATGTTGATTCCAATTTATGAAAGTGAATCAATGATAGCTACTAATAATTGATAGCAAATTAAAAGCTAATATTTCAATACTGTATTAATTTTTCTCAAATTGAAAGCTATCGTTGATAGCAACTATCATCGATAGCAATTGACAGAAGCTATCAGCGATAGTAGCTGATAGCAGCTATCAGTGGTTATCGCTGATAGCTGCTATCAATGATAGCTTTTAATTTGAGAAAACCGGGAAGAAGCGAACAAAATGGTGGCTAGGCATGGGTTTTTTAGTCTTTTACCATTTTTTGATTTATATATGCAATTATTTTATCCTTGTACTGCATATTCTATTATTTTGGGCTTGAATTCTATTTATGCAACTAGCCCTACACATAGAAATATGAAAATTTCTATGTACCCTAACAGAAAAACAAAGTCGAGCAACCAAATACGTTAAAAATTTGAGCTTCCTGGGGGTAATCAGGTGATAAACTTTTTATTGTTTTCTTTTCCTTTATTACTTTTTAGCTTAGCTTTTGGTTTTTCTTTTGTAGGCCCCTCCCTTGCCTAGAAGAGAAGGAATATCATATGAATCTGCATGCTCTCTTACCACCACCCATACACATAAACGTTATCAGGGGAAGTTTTTTGGTTCTCTTTTATTTTTTCCCATGTTTTTCTTTTCTTTATCACATTGGGGACAATGTTATATTTTAAGTAGGGGGTAGGTTATGTTTGTGTTCTGGCTAGAGCCTTTGAGCATCTGAGCTTGGGTTATTTTATTTGTGTACTTATATGCATATTTGCTTATATTAAATGATTTGTTATAACGATTAGTTTATGACGCACCCCTTGTGATTTTAATTTGTATGAATTATCATGATTTTTAGCCATTTTAAAAAAAAATTCTTACTTCTCATGCACGTTTAAGTTCTTTGTTTTCCTACATTAAGCTTTGCATGCTTAGAATCATATTACTTAACCTATATATTTCTTGTCACTCCGATAGGCCACACTGATTAGAGAGTGTCTTGCAAAATGGGTTGTAATATAATACTGAAAGGTGAAAAAAATTATTTATATGTCTGTTAAAAACATTAGCTTATATATATTTTCACTTAAAAGAAAATATCATGAAAAAAAATGAACATGTAAATACATGACTAGATGGAGAAAGAGTTACCTTGCTGTGATTAGTTAGGACACTCACAAGAAAAGAGTGGGTATAGTTCTCTACAGTTTTGTGTGAAAGCTAATGTGCCTAGGTAAAATAAATGCAAGAGTTTAGAGCCCTAAAGTTAAATTTCAGGCACCTTAGCTTACTGTCTTGATTGTTTTGGTGCTTGATAGTTGGTACATGAGCCAGTGTAGAGAAAAAAAGTTGTTAGGACTTAATTAGATGGGCTTTGAACTCACCCTTGCATGAATAAGTCTAGAACTAATTTTAACTTGCGCTCCATTGATTTATTATAATTTTATTTTGTTGTTGGGTGTATATTAAATCTTAGGAGACTGTTGAGGTTTGGTAACGAACCAAGAAATTTCAGTGAGCATATCATTTATATGACCACGTGTTTTATTCTACCTTGCTCGATGATGATCAAGAATTAAGTTGGGGTGTCTGATAATACAAAAAATGTGCTATTTAGCTCCACTTAATTCGAGATTATTCTAGAATTTTATATGTTTATTATCTTATTTTGTAGGTATTGAGCACTCAGGAAGTAGAATTGGCCATTTGGAGTCAGTCGAGGTTAATTTGAAGCAATTTGGAGTCAATTTGAGCATTCGGGCTTCAAAGGAGATAAATTACCAGAATGCCCCTAGAGCCAGCATAACTACTCTCCACCAAACGTAGACTACACCCAAAGATTGAAGCAATTCATCACCCACAGTTTTACTATGGTCTTTTTACACTGCAAGACAAAATGTTGCATATTAGGATAGTGTATCAATGCTAGACTCAACGTAGCTATACTACGGATATTGACAGACAAGAAGACGCGTGTGTTGACAAGAGCGTGAAGCTCAATGTCGCAACATTGAGACGTTACACTACGGCATGAAAAAGCCAGCGTTCCAACACTGTCCTTCAGCGTTACGATGCTACGCCCTATCTATAAATACTTTTCTTTAAATTTAGATCAAGGGAGGAAAGATTAGCCGACTTTTACACCGTTAGGCTCAATTTTGGACATTCTTGGCCAAAACCCATGAGATTTCTTCACGTTTTGCTCTGTAATCTTTATTTTGGCATCGAGATTCATGTATTGTTGAACGGCTAAAGGCCAAACATCATTTTGAAATCTGTTGGACATTTCCTATGGTTTAATGAGATTTTACTTGTAATGTTCTTAAGTTCTCTTTTTATGTTTGATTTCTATTCCTTGATTTAATTTCTAGGAAGAACATGCTTGTAGATTTAATTGAACTAAATCATTAATACTTGTATGTTCGTTCGCCCCATGCTATGCATGTTGTAGGTATCTATAATTGTATCAATAACATGCTTAATTTGAGTAGCAATAGGTTTAAATTATAGTTATGATTTTGATTGCTAGCTTTTCCAGGATCACCCAGTAACAAAAGATAATGAAACCTAGGGAATAAAAATGCGTAAGGTTAGACTTGGCCAATTTAATCTAATGTTCTAAGCAATCCATATGCTTAATCCGATTAATTATGTGAATAGGTTTGTGTGACAACATTTAGTTAATTTAGGAATTGATGTCCGTGTTGGTTTTCCTTAGAGAGTTTGTTTGGTGTTTTTAAACATTTGATTTGAAGGAATCAAATCCCGCAGCAAAAACATTCTCGTTAGAACACCTTGCATCCCACAATTCAATTTTTACAATAAACTAAATCATTGTACTAAACGTAATAAATAAACATGTAAATTAGTATGCTTTTTAGGGAAATGATTAAAATGGTTCTTATCTTTGTAGATTCCCTAATGTCACGAATAAGCCTCTCCAAGGTTCCAACGAACAAATCTCGAAACAGTCTTGATCACAAACAACTCCTTGAGCAATCTTGAACACTGCCACAAGTGTAACATCATTATTCTCTTAGGATTATAATAGAGGATAGGTGGTATCAAACTATTAGGAGAGGGAAAGCATAATAGGATTTTTGGAAGGTATAGAGGCTCAGAGAAAATTGTGCACAATAGCACTAGGTTGTGTATTGTCAGAGTTTCTCTGCAATGAGACTGTCTGAGAATGTCTGTTTGCAAAGAGTCATAGGGAGGTCTTTATATAAAGAATGGACAAGCCCTTTTCCTAATATATTTTCCCTTTTCTATAATTAATTAAATAACATTTACTTAATTAATTAGCCCATTTAATTAAATAACGCTTATTTAAATAATTAACTCAATTAAATAACATTTATTTAATTTGTACATTTAAATAACACTTATTTAGTTTTAATTTGCACAGTAATTAAATAACCATTTATATATTAAACTCAATGTAATGTGTATATTTAATTATCATATACATCACATGTATATATGAAACACCTCTCTATTAACTAATTCTTTGTGAATCTAATTCACTTGAATTAATTAATTTGAATCTTATTCAAATATTACTTTCGAATTTAATTATAAATCATATCCATAATTATATATTAATCATATTAATATATAGTTTCCTCAAATTAATTTGAACAATTCAAATTATCCCTTTTAAGTATCCTCTAGTGAGCTAACGAAGAGACCTGGTAAGCCTGTACATCAGAAACTCCAATGATATGAGATTAATTAGCCAAACTCATTAACCAAGTTAATCAATAATCATTAACTGTGGGTACACTCTACTAAAGACCCACAACTGCACTCTTTTCATTACAAATATATTTTTGCATCCACAGATATAGAACAATACCAGAAAATTAGTCCTTCACGAGTGTCCTTGACTCTAACTAGGTCAAATTATCATTTTACCCTTGGGTTACCTCTAACTCCTTAAGTACCATTGTTCCTCTAATGAACAACCTGTTTATCTTCCAACCAATAAAAAGAAACTCCTCTCGGGCCAACGAGAGGGTAGGCCCTTTGTTCAATTCCCAGAGACATCACTTAAAGGAACACTCATTTACTTACCCTTAAGGAGGGAATGGGTGAATTCCATCTTGTATTATTATGTTCCTAGCTCCCCACTCGGTCTTGTCCCCAAAATGGTAGGCATATTGAGTTGGTGACCTGGCCACTCTCACCCATGTAAATCAAAGATAATCCCTCATGAACAAGAGTTCATAATGTACTCAGGACTAAGACTAAGTCGCCTAGGTCATTCTATTGAAATAGAAACCTGACTAGTTAACAGTGTTACGCAACTAGTGGTTATTTTTTCGTGGTCCAGTCTTATGCAAATTCATTGCATAGGATACCTCCACTTGCATGTCACCTACATAAACATGTTGGATCGTTACGTTTGTATCAAATACAAAGTGGGTCGTACCTATAGTGTTACCAGGATAAGGCACCCAACCTTATCCTTATACTATAAACACTTTAGGTTGTATCTTGAATATTGATCCCTATATGTCTCCATATACAGTTCAAGACTCATAAGATAGCCTTGAATGTTAGTTTATTGGATTTAGGGTTATAAGACAAAATAAACAATAATACAAGAAATAACATCCATAAGTCTTTATTGATGATGTCCAATTAATTACATTTATTATCTACAAGTGATAACTGGCAGAAATGTCAATTATTATAAGTCTTTTATTTAGAATCATGAGAACTAATAAGTAGAAAATGCAGTGATAATACTTAGAATTTGCGAAAAAATGAGTTTTGCATCAATTAGCACCTAGATCCTCACTGATCCAATATTATGCGTTATTCCGTGCCAAAGTGTCTATTTTTGTAGCTATCACAGGAATCAAACACATGCGTTTGTAATAAGCAATCACAGACAAACGCAGACGACAACCTCATGTGTCCAACGCATGGAAGTTGAGGTAAATGCAAGCGTCCAACGCATGTAGAACGCGGTGAAAAAATAGAGATTACGGCCACAGAGTGACAGCCATAATAGAAGATCGCAAGATGGGTAGAACGCGTTGATAATTTCAGCCGAATCAAGCTCGGACGCATATCTTAGGAGTATCAACAAGATAAGGCGATGTGACATTGCCCATACCATGACAAAAGCATCAATGAGCCAAAACACAATCATTATAGCTGTCGGTGTGTAAACTTTATAAATAGCCTTTTGGACCTTTATTTCAAGACATCCGAGCTTCTGCCTCAAGGCAGAAGTTTGTGATCACATATAAGAGCTTCAAAGAGATTTCCAGTGAGAATTCTTCATCTTCACAGCCCAAATCGAGTGACGATCGGAGCATTCACTGAAGATAAAGCTCGAGAGAGACATCTCCACCATTCAACCATGGCACCACCGGCAGCCTTGACGCAGAGTCCTTCATCTCCCTTCTAATCTCTGTATTGTATTACATTTTAGCTTGAGATATTAAGATATTTTGTGATCAAAGCAAATATTACTCCTTCATTACCGTCTTCTTCATCATCTTCATCTTTATCATAGTTTTTCTTCAGCGTTTATTTATCAAAGTCAATCGCATGCTTAATTGTGTAGTCTAGATATAGGACGCATGTAGCAACCTATCGAGAGGTGTGCGTTGTGCAAAGTACAGTGAGTTAATCCTCTTTGCTTGGTGAAAAGCTGTGGCAACGCCTATCTATGGGATGTTGCATTGCTTGTCTATAAGTTAAGTAGCCGCGTCTAACTGCTTGAGAAGGTGAGAGATGGAACGCACTAAGAAAGTTTCATATTGTTCCTAGAGATAGGCACAATCTTATGCTCGACACAACCTTGCACTATAGAGATATAGCCATGCGGCTGACCACCTAGAGGTGTGATACGTTAGTGCAACGAGCTGGGATTACTCGAGCGATTTAAGATAGTAAATGTTACTAAGCGTTAATGGTTGTTGTGTCTCTACCTATTCTCATTGCAAGTCTTCTATTGCTCAATCTGTTTAGTTAGGAGTAGAAGTAGTGTGTAAAACATTTAAACCTTCTTCGCTTTATTTTTATTCTTATTCATCGCCTCAAACGCATTAATTCACAAATATTATTAAGTGACAAGTCCCCGTGTTCGACCTCAAATTACCCGAGAAACTTGCGTTTTTGTTATACTTGGCGCAAGCGTAAGAAAATCTCTGATAGGAACGTGTGGTTATTGCATGCTAAGATTAACGCATCTTCATTCCGATGCATGACCTCAGACGCATGGGTGCAAACGCATAAGTCATGTCTAATGCATGATTTAATGTACAACCCCATTCGTCCTTAAAAATAAAACAAAACAAAATGCGTCTTTAAATTATCCCAACAACAAGTGTTAGGGCATTAAACCCAACAAACTTCCCCTTGAACTAAAACTCTAGCTAGTAGGTTGTCACAATTCATAATGCGGGATAATGTTAAATACAATAAACTAGGTCATCCATATATCCATTACACATCTCCCACTTGTCCTAGATTGTATAATGTACATGTAAATGGATCAACAATGTTATGCTCTAAGGTAATCTTTGTGACGATCACATCTCCACTTTGCACAGTCTTTCCTATCAGGTGATATTTCCTCTCAATATGCTTTGCTCGTTTGTGACTACAAAGTTTTTTAGAGTTGGCTACTACCCATGTTGTCACAGTATAAGGTGATGGGCATATTCATATTTAGAACTACTTCCAAATCACTTAGGAACTTAGTCAAACTGTTTCCTTTGATACTTTACAAGCAACTACATACTCAACTTTCATATTGGAATCTGCAATGCATCATTCCTAGAATCCTTGTCAGTTTGGAAATCAAAGTCAGTATATCTTGTAAGAATCAAATCTTTAGCTCCAGACACCAACTTGTAGTCCCTCGTTCTCCTAAGATACTTGAAAATGTTCTTAACCGCTATCCAACAGTCTAACCCTTGATTGCACTGGTACCTACTGACAATTCCCACTGCATAATAAATGTCTGATCTAGTGCAGAGTATAGCATACATTAAGCTGCCCACAACTGAGGCATAGGGAATGTGTCTCATATTCTCAACTTCTTGAGGTGTCTTAGGACATTGTTCCTTTGACAAGTGAACCCCGTGCCTGAAAGGTAATAAACCCTTCTTAGAGTTTTGCATCGAATATTCAGTCAACATTTTGTCGATATAAGTTGCTTGAGACAAACCTAGCATTCTGTTCTTGGAATCCCATATGATTTGGATCCCAAGTACATACTGTGCCTCTCCCAAATCTTTCATTTGGAATTGAGCTGTAAACCATTCCTTAATGTCAGTAAGGTACTCTACATTATTCCCAATGAGTAAAATATCGTCCACATAAAGTATTAGGAAAGCTACATTATCATTGATGATTTTCTTATAGATACAAGGTTCATTAACATTTTGATCAAAACCAAAAGATTTGATTGTTGTATCAAATCTAATGTTCCAAGATTTGGATATCTGTTTCAATCCATAAATGGATTGATTCAGCTTGCAAACTTTTTGCTCTTGATCTTTGGATTTGCTGAGACATAAAGATATTATCCTCAAGATTGTCATTCAGAAAATCAGTCTTGACATCCATTTGTCATATCTCATAGTCATAATATGTGGCTATGGACAAGAGAATTCTTATAGACTTAAACATAACAATAAGGGAAAAAGTTTCCTCATAGTCAACCTTTTCCCTTTGGATATAATCTTTTTCTACAAGTCTAGCTTTGAAGGTAACCTTTCTAACTACATCTCCCTTTCTTTTATAGATCTATTTACATCTTATGGGTTTGACCCTTTTAGGTAAATCTACAAGCTCTCATACTGAATTAGAGTACGTGGACTCCATTTCAAGATCCATGGCTTTGATCCATTGGTCCTGGTCTACGTCATTCATCGCTTGTTTATAGGATAATGGATCCTCAACACCATCATCTGGTATGAAAATCTGAGTTTCAGTTAAACCCAAGTAATAGTTAGGTTGTATCATAACCCTCCCACTACGTTGAGGCACTTTCAACGATTGAGAAGGGCAAGACTAACCTAAAGTGCTAGCTCCTTCATTAACTCTTGATGAAGGGCCAGTTTCATCAATAACCCCTGTTGATTCTTTAATAGCTTCACTTAATACTACTTTGATACGTGGTTGATGATATCTCATGTGGTATTCCTCTAAAAATGTAGCATTTTCTTCATACAAACATTTTATCTTCTTGAGGGTCATAGAATAGACCACCTTTCGTCTCCGTAGGGTAACCAACAAATTGGCACAATCTTGAACGAGGTTCCAACTTCTTAGGATTTGTCACTAACATACGTGCAAGAAAACCCTAGATTCCAAAGTAAATTAAACTCGTTTTAGTCCCTACATAACTCAAAAGGTGTCTTAGAAACACTCTCGAGGGAACATTGTTTAAGATGTGAACTACAGTCTCCATTGCATACCTTGATAACGAGTTAGGAATTTGAGCATAGCTCATCATAGAACGAACCATATCTAATAAGGTTCTATTTCTCCTTTCTGATACACCGTTCTGTTGAGGTGTACCAGGTGCTAAGAGTTGAGATTGTATTCCATGTTCTATAAAATAGTCCTAAAAGTCTAAATCCATGTACTCTCCACCTTGATCAGATCAAAGTGTTTTAATTTTTACCTAATAGGTTTTCAACTTCAACATTTTACCATTTGAATTTTTCAAAGGCTTCAGATTTATGTTTCATTAGATATAAGTAATCATACTTCGAATAATCATCTATAAAAGAGATGAAGTATTCATACCCTTCTCTAGCCTTTACATTCATCGGACCATAAAGATCCGAATATACGAGCTCTAAGAACTCTTTGGCTCTAGAACCTTTTCCACTCAAAGATCTTTTAGTCATTTTTTCTTTGAGACAAAATTCACATAGAGGTAATGACTCATCTTCTAACTTGTTTGGAAGTGAAGAAACTCGTTTTAAAGAGAATCTATGAGCAAAAGTGGATCGTCCAAATCTCACATTTTGATTGAAAGAAACATTTACAGTAAAACAGTACAAATTATGCATAATAACATAAACTACAACATGCTTTCGAAACTATAAAAATGTTTAGAGATTATACCTTTGAAGAACTCTTCTTCAAGTAAATCCCTCTTACTATCACGAATACCACATATAGTCACGAACACTCCAAACAACAACAAGATCTCGAACCAAAAGAGGAAGAAGGACACTACCACTTGGTGACTTTGGTATTCTCGGGATGAGAACCTAGGAGTGGTGGGCTCTTGATATTTTTGTTAGGAGTGAGTTTAGGAGTTAGAGGAGGAAGACGATTGAGGAAGAAACTCTCTATCGCATAGGAAAACTCTCAATCGTTTAGAGAACCAAGTCTATCGTATAGACTCTGATAAAATCGTGTAATCTCTTGTCTTCCAAGTTGTGTAGATTAGTTAGGAAAAATAAAATCTTATTTTATTTATCCCAATAGCCATAAAAATACTTAACTTCCCATAAGGTGGTTAGAGAGAAAAAATGGATAATTATCAAATAATTAATAATATAAAGAAATATGATAACCAACTTATCGTATTATATTTATAGCATATAGTTTTAATATTGCATCATATACAATATAAACTATAGTTATTTTTCTCTATTTTATAACATTTAGCATAAATTATATTTATATTAAATTTAACAACTATGAATCTTATTCATAGAAAATATATTTGAATTATATTCAAATATTTGTTCCTCCAATTAAACTATAATGTATCGTATACATTATGCCAATTATATCATATATAATTGAATCTATTTAATTATATCATATATAATTAAATTCCCTCTTATTAATTTGAACAATTAAAAATTGACCCAAAAACTGATTCTCAACTAAATCCTTTTGATCTACCAAGGGGACCTTATGAACCTGTAGCTTGAAGCTCCAACGGTACATGGATAATTAATTAAACTCTTTAATTACATTATCCACCATATGTTAACTGTTGGGCACTTCACTAAAGACTGACTATTGCACTCTTCACACTACAGATATATTTCTGTGTCCATTGGATATAACCAACCAACAGTACGATGACCCTTAACAAATTGCTCGTAAGTACAGCTAGGCCAAATTACCGTTTTGCCCCTATAGTTACATCTAACTCCTTAAGTACTACCGATTCCTCTAATGAACAATAGATCATAGTCCCACTATAACTAAACCCCTCTCGGGCCAAGAGAGAGTGCGGCGCCACATTGTTCAAGACTTGGAATCAGCTCTTAAGGGAGCAATTTATCTACTTACCCCTGCTTCGGGGAAGGAGTGAATTCCATCTTGTGTAGCTAAGTTCCCAGCTCCTCAATCAGATGAATCTAAAAAATGGTAGGCTTGTTAAGTCAGTGATCTGGCCAGTCTCACCCATATAAATCAAAGGATCGCCCTCATAGGCAGGAGTTCATAACTCACTCAAGATTAAGGTCATGTTACCTATGGTCATCCTAGTGAAATGAAAGTCTCTGTTATGAACGGCGTTATATAATGAGACTAAACATTTCGTGGTCCGGTCTTATACAAACTTCTTTGCATAGAACATCCCTACTCGTATGTCTAATGCATGAATGATCAGGATCAGATCATTTATAGCACATTACAACATTTGTAACACCTATAAATTGGGTCATACTCGTAGTGTCACCAGGATAAGATACCCAGCCTTATCCATATACTACAGACCATTTAGGTTATCACTTAAACATGATTCACATGTATGTCTCCACATACATGTTTAAGTTACAACGATAACCTTGGATGTTAGTTTATCGGTTTGTGGTTAATGCAACTAAAATATCATATATTTTATAGACAAAGTGAATAAAATATCAAATATTATTAATCACAGAAATGTTTGTTCATACAAAGTTTACAAACTATAAGACCCTACGAGATTTAAGGCATCAACCCCAACAAGAAGTCCATTCTTTACCAATCTCCCGATCCTATCGAGATTTATGTGGCCTAATCTCAAAAGTCAAAAGTACGTATCATTGTTACTTGGAGAAATTATTCGCCCTTTAGTTTGAGTATTAGTAGTTTTAAACATCTCATGATTTAAAAGTGCTTTTGATTCAGTTGGTCTTCACACACATATATATAAGTTGTCTTCTAGTTTAGCTAAACAAATAATCACACCATTTTCATAATGAACGCTTCATTTTAATTAAAAGAAACAGAATATGGTTGTTCAATTAAAAAAGAAAAAGAAACAAGATTCATCTTCATCTTGGGAATAATGTATAAGTTGTCTAAAAACAAAAATCTATTTCCAAAAGAAAACTTAGCAACTCCCATTGCATAAGCTGAAATGGCGTTTCCCATTCCAACATTGAGCATCATTTCAATATCTTCTAGTTGCTGGAAGGAACTAATTCCCTGTAAAAAAGAGACCTGGTGAACCTGTAGATCAGGAATATATAGTTTTCTCAAATTAATTTGAAGAATTCAAATGATCCCTTTTAAATATTCTCTAGTGAGCTAACGAAGGAACCTGGTGAACCTGTAGATCAGAAACTCCAACGATATGAGATTAATTAGCTAAACTCATTAACCAAGTTAATCAACAATCATTAAATATGGGTACACTCCACTAAAGACCCACAGTTGCACTCTTCTCACTACAGATATATTTCTGAATCCATGGACATAGACCAATATCAGCAAGTTAGTCCTTCACGAGTGTCTGTAATTCTAAGTTGGTCAAATTACCATTTTAACTTTGGGTAACCTCTGACTCTTTAAGTACCAGTGCTCATCTAATGAATAACCTGTTTATGGTTCAACCAATAAACAGAACCCCTCTCAGGCTAACGAGAGAGTAGGGTTCTTTGTTCAAGTTCTATAGACACAACTTAAGGAAACACTCATCTACTTACCCTTAAGGAGAGAATGAGTGAATTCCATCTTGTATTATTATGTTCCAAGCTCCCTGCTC
This sequence comes from Benincasa hispida, assembly GCF_009727055.1. Classification (NCBI taxonomy): domain Eukaryota; kingdom Viridiplantae; phylum Streptophyta; class Magnoliopsida; order Cucurbitales; family Cucurbitaceae; genus Benincasa; species Benincasa hispida. Next base: position 60,940,455 of record NC_052349.1, read on the forward strand.
AGTCTTGTCCCCAAAATAGTAGGCATATTGGGTCGGTGACCTTGCCACCCTCATCCATGCAAATCAAAGGACAATCGCTCGTGAACAAGAGTTCATAATATACTCAGGATTAGGATTAAGTCGCCCAGATCATCCTATTGAAATAGAAACCTGACTAGTTAACAGTGTTACATCTACTGGTTACTATTTTGCGGTCCAGATTTATGCAAACTCATTGCATAAGATACCTCCACTCACGTGTCATCTACACGAATGCGTTGGATCTTTACGTTTGTATCGACCATAGTGTTACCAAGATAAGATATCCAACCTTATCCCTATACTACAGACCCTTTAGGATGTATCTTGAACATTGATCCCTATATGTCTCTACATATAGTTCAAGACTTATAAGATAGCCTTGGATGTTAGTTTATTGGATTTAGAATTATTAAGAGGATGTTAGTTTATTGGATTAAGGGTTATTAAGATAAAATAGACAACAATACAAGCAATAACATCCATGACTCTTTATTAATGACAGTCAATTAATAGCATATATTATCTACGAGTTTTAGGGCATAAAACCCAACATGATTAGGCTTCATAATTAGATAACCCATGAACCTTGTATGATAAATCAATGAATTAATCCATAAAAAGTCCAACAGCCTCTAAATCGGCGAAAGTAATCTCATATATCTCTCTCTCCTCCTATTTTATTTTTTTACACTTTTAATTCATGCAATTTATTTTTCATGTCAACTCAATCTCAAAACCCTCTGTTTTTACTGTTTTCAAAGATTAATTTAACTTAGAGAGGTTTTATCTTAGTCTCCTTGTTGTTTGACCCGAACTTGTCACTAAGACTACTTGTTAGTTGAAGTGTTGGATTGTGAAAATAAATATTATTTGATAGGTAGAAAGGTTCGACAACTTTCCCTCCATCAATTAGCTTTGGGTCAATGTGTGAACTTTTGTAAATCTGGGTTGTGTGATTTGCCGAATATTTATGATGACTGAATTAGGTTTATGTGTGATATTCTAGGAGTGAATTTTGTTGTTGATCTTGGCTTGTATTTGGGGCACCTATTTGTGCTTCCCCAAAGAGGGATGAGAACTCAGGAGGTTGAAAGAGAGGGTGCATCAAGTGGTACAAGATTGGATGTGCTCGCTCTTTCGAGTGGGGGAAGGAAGTGTTGATTAAGAGTGTTGCCATGCCATTCTAGCTTCCACGATGAGTTGTTTTTGGTTGCAGAAGGGGTTCTATAATGAATGGTCTATGATATTAATCTCTTTTGTTTGAGCTTAACGGCGGAATCCCACAAGATTCATTGGAAAAAAAAAGGAGATTTATGTATTTACCAAAGGATAAGAGAGGTCTAAAATTTTCATGACTTGGAAGGCTTTAATAAAGCTCTGATCATTACACAAGTATGGAGGGTTCTAATTCATCCTTCACTTGAACACTAAGGTTCTTTGAGGTTGCTACTTCTTAGAGTTCTCGTGTTAGAGGCTACACGCTCCCACTTTGATTCCTTTGTCTGACAAGTTTTTTATGGGGGAGGGAGTTGTTAAGATTGAGACTGGGCCACCACATTGGTAATGATCAATAAACATTATTTTATGGCGATCCTTGGATCTCTGGACTCTTTACCTTTAAACATTCTCTTCCTTCAAGTATGGATGTTTGACTGTGAACCCTTTAGTTGGGAACTTTATCTCTATCTAGCGAACCTAGGATCTACTCGAGTTACATTTGGTGGTGTTGTAGGAGAAATGCATGTTTGACTGTGAATGTCATGAATTGCATGTTTTTTACCTGAGTTACATTTGGTGTTGATGCGGCTGATGTTTGACTATGAACATCATGAAATGCATGTATTTTAGCCTTTATTTGTGCACTTTTACTTGAAAAATTGGACTTTTGCATGTGTTTTCCATTAATTTAGTCTTGAATAGTTAAAATGAGCTTATGAAGGCCTGATTGAGCTTAAAAGATATTATTTACTAATTTAGAGATGACTTTGTGGATTTTTGCAGGTGATTTAAGTCATATTGTAGATTTTTTGCTGATGCGGCTGCATAAATTCATTGCGGTTGCATCAGTGAGCCCTAATTTTCTAGAACTTAACCCAGTCAAAGATGGTTGTAATTTTCATGTTCCAAGTTGTTGCGCAGCTCCGATGTCAATTGGTAAACCCTCAGAGCATGGATTCGGCCCTCTTCAACCGATTTGAGGTGTACATAAGGAGTAGAAACCCTTAATTTCGAGATACAACTCTCCACCTCCGAATTCATCACTCTTCCTTCACAAATTCTGCCATTTTCATCAGTCCTCCTGGACATTTTCTCAACTTCTTAATCTCAAGAACGAAAGTTCCTCTGAGTTTTAACGGCTCTAGGTCATCTCATCCCGTGAAAGCGTGTGGTGAGGAATAATTCTTCCTTTAAAATAGGGGAATCAACCTAGGAAAAGACTAAGAATTCGAGGACTTATCCTAAGATCTCTTGAGTTGTATTTTCCAACATTTATATTCATTTATTTCTTGTAGTTCTCTTACTTTCTTTGAATATCGAACTCCATAATGTAGATATGATTTATGATTCAAAAAATTTTATTCTTTTATTATTAGTCATGGGCTAAATCTTCATAGGGGTCTAGTAATGTGGTGCCCTGGGGTTGTTATGACTTAAGTTATGTTGCACTTCATACCACTTTGTTTTACACATTCTCTTTGTTGATTTTAAAGATAAAATCACTAAGTTGAACTGGCCACTTAATTTAACAATCTAGCATAGCTCTAATATTGAGGTGTAAATGAATGTCGTAAAAGAAAGTGAGACTTAGAGCCAAGAAATAGGACTGTCATGTCACCTTACAAATAAAGGGGCACCATAGGATAAAGAAACTGAACTTGAATTAATCTAAGATCCAACGAACCATGGAAACATTAGGCATTAGCTACTTAGACTTCCTAAAGGAACTTGACACAAGACCGAAAAAGTGTAGTTTTCTGTTCATATGTAATTCATTGTTAAGGTATGATATGGCCGCATCACTTAAGGCACAACCCCTGAAAGGTACATTATTTGTCCCCTATTTAATTATCATTGTCTACTATTTTTCAAAGCTTTCTCTCATTCATCATAATAAAAACTCTTCTGAAGTTATCTTGATTTAATTGATTCATAGCCATAACTAAACTAAAAGTCAACTTAGTCCTGTGAGATTCGATACTTGAAATACTTCAAGTTTATTACTTCATCAATAGTATGTGCTTGCACTAAGACCTCACTTATCCATAACATTTTGTTGCTCATACATCCGATCAATGAATGTGGCGAAAATGTGAGGTGGGGTGCTCGGATGGTTTAATATTGAAGAAGTTTTGGGACAAATTATGGAAGAGTATTGCTCCTGTTAAGGTAAAAAAATTTATGCGGATGACTTTCCATAATTGCTTACCTATGATGACCCGATTGGCTGAGCGTGCCATGGATGTTTCGACGATTTGTGCCCTTTGTTGAAAGAAGCCTGAGACAGTTTTCCATACTTAAGTTGATGGCAGTTGTGCAAGGGAGACTTGGGCTCGTTAAGTCCTAAAAGTGTGCAGTTTGGTTCCTCTTGTTTCTGATTTTCAGGGGCTTTGGAATGATGAAAATACTGTCAGAATTCGGGGAAGCTTTCGGAGGTCGATGTTAAGTGCCAGTGGCTGGATAATTATGTTAAAGAGGCTACGATTGGGAGGCCTGGGGAGCAGGTGACTAGGCTATGGATGGGGCATTCCATTCCTTGGCTTGTGGTGAGTAGGCTATATAAACCATTAAAATTGGGTCTTTTCTCCTCGAGAGGCTTAGCCCTTGTGGCGTTTCTTCCTTTTAATGTAATGCTTTGCGTTTAAAAAAAGTTGAAAAGATAAAAATTAACAATCTTAGATTAAAATTTAAAAATTAAACAAGATATACGAAAAAAATAACTAAACGAATTAGTTGCATAGAATTAGGAAGTAACATAGAAATAGGGAGTGTGTATCGTGCAATGAAAGGGTAAAAAATGAACTTTGCAGACAATCACAAAACAGAATCTCAAATCAGACATATGTCATTGATTTTTATTTCTGTTTATTTTTCGAAACAAGATATTTATTTGGTCATTCCTACCAACTTCTCTTAATATTATCGACATACTAACACTTAAGACTCAAGAAGTAAAATTTAATATCAATTTTGAAGATGAAATTACTACAAATTTAGTATCACGAGGATTGTAAGCGCCAACTCCCAAGACAAGATTATTCAAACATACATCATACGTAATTAAAAGTATTTATTATATACATTTTTATAGTGAAATTTAAATACACAAATGTATCTAATTTTTATTGCGTTCAAATAATAAATACCAGACATTAAAATAATAAATAAAGAAAGAGATAGGGCCTAAAATTTTATATAATATTTTAAGAAATTTCACGATGGGCATAAAATAAGTTGCATGTGGTTGAAAATCTTTTGAATAAATATGTGACATAAATTATGAGTGAATATATTGATCATTGAGTAACAATAATAGATATTTGATATAAAGTTTATATAGGAGTGACATAATAAGATTGTTAATTACCTTAGCTACATATCATTATCGGGTGGTTCTTGGAAGAGAGTGAATTAGATAAGAAAGTAAATATATTTTAAAAATTGGTTTCTAAAAATTACTTCCACAAGAAAGGAATAACTTAAACGGTATTATAATTACTGTTGGGAAGAAGGGAAGAAGATATACATGCAATAGTAATTCTATAAAGCAACAAATAGAGAAACATTTGTTTAACTTTCAATTTAATAAAATAATTTAAAGCAGTGGAGAAAAATAATTACTATTTCATGTACCATTATTGGGAGGTTATTGGAAGTGAGAGATTTGTAGAGGGAAAAAAGTAAATATATTTCATAAGAATTATTTATTAAACATTACTATAACAAGAAAGAGAAGAATTAAAGTGCATATAACCCAAACCATGAAAATCAAATCATATATGTAAAAAAATTAATGAAATAATGATAATATAAATATATTAAAATAGAAAGACAGGATTATGTGATTGTGTGTACAAAAACAATCTTTTCACTTTAACAGTAAAAGTAGTAAGTAAACATATCGAAAATAGTCTGAAAATGGTTCAAATTGAAATAGAAGTTAATGATTATTTAAAAAGAATAAACTATTGATCAACTAAAATAGATTTAAAAAATTAGTAATAATATATCACCATGAATATTTTTATGATTGGAAATGAATTTATTGGTCAATAACAAAGGATAGTTAAATTTCAATAACATAAATATTTATTTTTATTTGAGAAAAACGATTGATTTAAAACAAAGGATCAAAATCTAACTNTTATTGATCTACAACAATAAATTACATTTAAAATTTTAAGATTGCATGAATATTTCGTATGCCTAAAAATAAATATACGAATTAACAACGATGTCGATATAAAGTAGTAAATAAAAAAAATATTTGTTTACTCTCAATCCAAATGATAGAAAATTTCAAGATTTGATGATAACAATGTTACCTCTCCAATCTAGAATGTAAGTTTCATGCATCTTTGCCTTATGTAAAATTTATTTTTCATTCTATTTGAAGTTTTGATATCTCTTATAAAATTAAAACTCTTTTTATCATCTTACACTACGAAAATGGAGGTTGAATCAAATCAAAATAGAAATATTTATATTTATTCTCCAAAGCATCGGTAAATAATTTATTGTTGTTTATTTGATTATCCTATTAACTACTGTAAGGCTAAACTCATTTTAATAGTAATTGTTATTAATTAACAAATGATATTCTTAATAGGCATTTACATGAAATAAGTACAATTTCATTTTTGTTTTTAGATCCGATCATAAATTCATATGGTTTGTTAAGAAATATGAGAAACATTATAATATAACTGTGAGAGAATAATAGTTATCAAAAGCTCACATATAAAATTTTGAAATCCATCCCCAACTTTGTTAATTTTTGGTAAAATATTAGAAGTGTAGTTGTCTCACATCGAAAAAGTTCAAGGAAGTCATAGGTTCCAAACACTTTGAAAAGAGCCTATGCATTTAATTTCAACTTATCCCAGTTAAAAATACTTCAAGCTTATGTGTGCTAACTCTAGTTAAATTTCCTTTTATAATTAGGGTCAAGGAGAGATTTCTGTGTGATTGTAATAATTTTTCACATAATAGATTTTTTTCTGGTATGTGGCTTTTTCTGTGGTTTGGAGTTTTTCTATTTTATTTTTCTTTCAATTTCTCTATTATTTTTCTACTTATTCCTACGTTAGAAGTGGTAGGTTTTTCCCAACAAGTGGTATCAGAGCTTTAAGTTCGTAGTTTTTTGAATTTCTGAGTATGTTTTGTGGTTGTAGCATTATTTGAACTTCCAAGTCATAAAAGAATTCTTGAAACGAGTCTAATGTTTGTGAATAGTGTGAGTTATTCACTATTTACTATTTTTCCAAGAAGTGAAGTAGATATGTCAAGGTTTATAAGTCTAGTAAAATTTGATATGGAGAAATTTAATGGAAAGATCAACTTCAGCTTGTGGCAAGTGCAAGTCAAGTTGTGCCGATACAATCTAGGTTACACAAAGCCTTGAAAGGAAGACCAAATAGTGGTACTTCTAAAGAGTTAAGCAGTAATGGTAGTCCCGGAGAGTCCAGTAAAGTTTCTATGAAGTCCAGTATGAGCAATGAATATTAGAAGGATATATATTTGAGAGTTGCAAGTGTAACAGGCTAAATTTTTCTAAGAACGTCCTTGCAAATGTGCATGAAATTGGGACAACTAAAGAGTTTTGGGTGAAGTTTGAAGCAATGTATAAGGTAAGAACATCTCAAATGTTGGGTTATATGATCTAAAGCTCACAGTTTGTAAACATTAAACATATTCTATTTACAATAAAGATGCTATTAAGGTTTATTCATTAAAGTTATTATTGAATATGTAAATTGCACATGTTAAAGCCTAAATCCAATAAACTAATAAACCCCTAGCTATAGCATGAATACTTAAACTTTATATGGCAACATAAAAGTGGATCAAGTTTGAGTATATAGCCCAAAAAGTCTATAAGTATAAGGACAGGATTGGGTACCTTATCCTGGGGACACTATGGACGCGATCTGCTTTGTATTTAATATAAACAATGTGATCCTGAAATCGTTCATGTAGAAACATACGATTGGAAACATCCTATGCAAAAGATGTTTGTATAAGACTGGACCACGAAATAGTCATTTTTCTTTATAATGCCACTTACTATTAAGACTAACTCTTTCAATTTGATAACCTATGTAACTCGATCTTAATCCTGAGCTAACTATGAACTCCGGTTTATTCGGGATTATCCTTTAATTTACATGGGTGAGAGTGGCTCAACATCACCGACTCAATATGTCGTCCATTTTAGGGGTAAGATTAGGTAGATAGTTGGGGATATAGTCCTGCAAGCTGAAACTTACTCCTATTCGATTACAAGGATAGTAGATAGGTTGTTCTCTTAACTGCTAACTCCGAGTCTAGAATAAGGGGCTCCATCCTCTCATTGGCCTGAGAGGGACTCAGTTTAATGGTTGGACCACAAACCAATCGTTCATTAGAGGATCAGTGGAACTTAAGGAACAATATGTATTTATAAGGGTAAAATGGTGATTTTGACCCAACTGTAATTACGAACAACCTGTCAAGCATCGACTTACTAATCATGGTTAAATCATGTGAATAGAAATATATCTACGAGGAGAGTGTAGCTACTGGGTTTCGACAGTTAACAAATGTTGGTTAAATATGTTAAGAGTTTAGCCGGTTAATCTAGAATCACTAGAGCTCATGAACTGTAGGTCTATTAGGTCCTCTACTAGCTCATATCGGACTAAACCTTAGGACAAATTCGATTTAGGGAATAATCGTTAATTATATATGGTATGATTAGCGTAATTATATAGTTTAATTGTTGAATTAAACGAAATTGGAGAGTTGTAATTATTTAAATTTGATTTTAAAATTATACAGGTGAATGGGGATTCACGTTTAGGATTAGTGTTTTATTAATTAAAAATATTTGATATTAAATTAATTTGATTTATTAAATTGTTTAATTAATTATTTAAAATTACTTATTAGAATTAATTTTATTTAAAATTAGTTTTAAAGAAATGAATTTTATTGAAAATTAATTATTTGAATTAATTTTATTTAATAGTAAAATTCATTTAAATTGAGTATTTTGAAATTAAAAAGATTAAATGAATTTTTCAAGTGAGTGGAATTATCCTAAATTCATAGTGAGTGGAATTATTCCACTTTTTTCACTAACTAAAACACCTCAAATTCTACTTAATGCATACAAAATTAAGTGTCAACTTTAGATTAAGTCTCTTTGCATATAATTATACTATAAATAGAAGAAAATTGGTGGAGAAAAAAGTACATGCAAATTTGTTTTTTGAAAGAATTTTGTTCCTTCAAATTATAACATTAAAATCTCTTCAATCCTAAAATTTCCTTCAATTTCTTCACAATTTGGATCCCATAATCCGTTCTAAGGCCTTAGAATAGCAAGGAAGACTCTTGTGATTGTCTACGAACCATTCGTGATCAGAAAACAAAGAGGGATTATATCATTTTTGAGTTCTACAAAGGTTGTACATTCTAACCCTAATTTGCTATGTGTGACCTTGAATGCTTATTTACTAAAATTAATATAATTAGAGTGCTTAAGATCCAAATCTTTTCTGCATATTGAATGTCAACTCTAACATCAAATTGGTTGTACCTGAATGAGCAGTTTCACATGTTGCAGATGGTGAAAGGTACAAAAATCTCTTATCATCTGAGTATTCTCAATGGCATTATTGTTCCTAAGTTGAAGGTGATCTAAATGAAGATAGATGATGAAGATAAGGCTCTCATACTCATTTTGTTACTTCCCACTTCTTATGAACACATGAATTCAATCTTGATGTATAGGAAGGAAACTATAGATTTTGCTGAGACTCTCAATAAACTTTTATTAGAGGAAAGAAGAATGAAGAATGAAGGGCATACTTCACATGAAGATTCAGTGCTAGTAGCTAGCAAATAGAAGAAGAAAAAAATAGTTATGCATAAAAGTGGTTGCTAGGAATATGGACATTCTGAACACATGAAAAGGAATTTTCCTAACGGAATAGGTTCATCAAAAGCTCTGAGATGAATGCTAATTTCATCTCCATTGCCATGGAAGATGACATTCCGTTCTTTTAAAGAAAGACGAAATTCATCCTCGTAGTATGTTCGCTTTACAATGATAGAGAATATGATGCTAGTAGTTCCATAAGTTTGCACACAGGACATTTACTTGGCGATTATACAGGATCATGTCGATGGCTAAAGGATTTCTAAGTGAGCCAAGTAGGTGAAAGTTGCACCATAATTTTAGCAGAGTGATAGCACCTTAAGAGTGTTATTTTTCTTAGCTTAATTAGGTTCATTTTTGTGAATTTTACAAGTTATTATGATATTTTTTATAGGTAAATCATCCCTAGAGGGTAAAATTGTCATTTAGAGCAAAATTGAGATCAAAAGAAGCTAAATTCAAGCTTATAAGCATCAACCAAGCAAAAGACGGCAAAATTACAAAAATAATCTTGATAAGAAGCACAGTGACACAAGGTATGCGCTGTGCTCGGTGCTCAAGGCCAAAAAGACATGAGAGCATCAAACAGAATAGTGAAGCGGTGTTGTCCTGTAGCATAACTGCACTACGAACTTTTAAGGAGAACTGGTGCAATGTGTACCCGGACGAACGAGGGAGGAGCGCCTCTGCGCTCAAGAGATGCGTGGCGGAAAGAAAATCCTAAGCACAGCTATGCTCTACCCTAGCGTAGCAGCGCTCCAACCCTAGTATAAATAGAAATTTCATATTTTTATGCAAAAATAACCAATTCAACTCGTTTTTCTCTCAATTCTCACAATTTCTGTACTTTTCTTTCTCCCATTTTTGTACCTTTTATCCATGCTTGTAATTTCTTGATGAATCTTGAAGTAATGTAAGGCTAAAGGAAAGTATTTCTAGTTTAGGTTAGGATTGAATCTTAACTTTTCTTAGTTATGAGGCTGAATTTATGAATTTCTTCATTATTTCGTGTTGCAATTTCATTCTTGAATGGTGATTGAACTTCTATGCATCAAATTTACGGGTTTTGGCCAATTCTCTTTAATTCTTTGATTGCTAGGGATTGTTGACATGTCAATGTGTTTAATCTCAAAGAGCAAGAACTAAAGCAATGTATGAATTTAGGTTATTTAGGTTAATCTTTTCACAATATTGAATGATTAATTGATTTCAAGAACAATTGAATTAATAACCTAGACTTTTCGAACTATGAATTCAACTTAGCCAAGTTTACCTTTTCTTAATTTAAATGCTTGATTGATATGGACATTATCAAACCCAATTAATTGAGGCATTTAGGATTGATTGAGTGATCAATCCTGAAAATAGGGCATGTAATTCTAGGTGATTAGGTTGTATAGGCTAAGTCAATAATTAGCAAGCATTTCAAGTTTTAGGTCAATGAATAACCAAGAAAGTTAAGAGGATTCCTTATACCTAGACTAGATTCTTATAAAGTCGAGTTAATATCTTTTCAATTACGCATTTAAATTCTTGCTTTTACAGTCTGGCAACAGTTTTACAATAAAATCCCTTTGATTACCAATTCGATTCAAGATTAGGCTAAATATCCAGAGATTCCCTGAGGACGATCCCATTCTTATTACTTATACCACGTAGTAGTGTAGTCAGTTAGAGTGGATTTTTACAAATTTATTTGATCCTAGGAGTGTGTTTACGACGACACGTCTCTAGACCAATCAAATTGGTGCCATTGAGAGTCTTGGCAATTGTTTAGTTGATTTTTTAATCCAAATAAGTGTGTTGTGTCTCTGGTTGTTTTTAACCAATTATTTTCAAGATCCTAGACTTCAATATTTAGCATATATAAGAGGAGAAGAACAGAGACTACAACAAGATTGGAGAAAGAGACAAGGAGAAAGTGAGCTTTAAATTGAATAAATTTTTAAGAGAAGACTTAGAAAAAGAAGAGAATCAAAGGACTTGAATCGAGAAGTGGAGATAGGAGAAGAAGCAAGAGAAAAGATCTTAAGGGAGCTTGCTTATCCCAACATGACTCAGCACGCTGTGCATTATAGATCCTCCTACCATCGTGCCATTTAAATTGAAGTCGGGGCTAGTCCACTTATTGCCCCAGTTTAATGGATGAGTAGGGAAAGTTCCTCATAAGCATTTGAAATATTTCCATGTAGTTTTCATTGGAATGAGACCCCACAAAATCACAGAAGAACAATTGAATCTTAGGGCATTCCCGTTTTCCCTGACAAAAGATGCCAATGATTGGCTCTACAATCAATCGTTGGGATTAATTACTATAAGGGATGATCTTCAAAAGATTTTTTTGAGTAAGTACTTTACATCTTCAAAGACAAATTAGCATAAGAAAATAAATCTACGGGATAACTTAGGAAGTTGGAAAGACATTGTATGACTATTGGGAAAGGTTAAAGTAATTGTATGCACAATTTCCACATCATCAGATTTTTGATCCACTACTTATCTACTACTTTTATTTTGGACTTCTCTCTAATGATCGGAGCTTGATATATGTCGCAGCTGATAGTACCCTAGCTGATAAAACACCTTCTGAAGCAAGAGAGTTAATCTCAAGAATGGCAGAGAATGCTCAACAATTTACTACAATAGTGAATGGAATCACGCCATTTAATTCACTTGAGGTAAAAGAACGGGTGGGTTCACAACCCTCCCATTACGTTGAGGTTCCCTCAACTCTTGAGGTGGAACTGATCTACTGGATGAACTCCCATCAATAACTCTCGTTGATGTAGCAGACTCTTCAACAACTTTTGTTGAAGTTTCAATAGTTTTATTGGAAAGCTCATGCAACACGACTTTGCTTCGTGGACTGTGCTCCCTTATATGATCCTTCTCCAGGAAAATAGCGTTTGTTGAAACAAACACCCTATTTTCCATTGGATCATAAAAATAACCCCCTCATGTACCTTTAGGGTAGCCTACAAAAAGGCACAACCTCGACCGTGGTTCCAACTTCTTGGGATTAGCCCCAAGCATATGTGCAAGGCAACCCCAAATGCAAAAGTGACATAAACTAGCTTTACGCCCGTTCCACAACTCCAGAGGTGTCCTTGCAATACTCTTGGAGGGAACACAATTGAGTATGTACACCGCAGTCTCCACTACGAAACCCCAAAACAAGTCCAGTAAGGATCGTAAACTCATCACGAGCGAATCATGTCAACAAGGTTCTATTTCTCCTCCCCGCCACACCATTATGCTGAGGTGTACCCGGCGATGAGTGTTGGAAAACGATTCCATGTTCTATCAAATAGTCCTGGAATGTCGAGTCCAAAAACTCTCTACCTCGATCCGATCGAAGTGTTTAATCCGTCTATCTAATGCGTTTCCAACTTTAGCCTTGAACTCTTTGAACTTTTAAAAGGATTCAGACTTCCGTTGCATAAGATAAACATAGATGTACCTGGAGTAATCATCAGTAAAGCTGATAAAATACTCATAGCAACCTCGGGCTCGCACATTCATAGGACCACAAAGGTCAGAATGTACTAACTCAAGAGGCTCCTTGGCTCTATAACCTTTTCCAGTAAAAGGTCGTTTAGTCATCTTACCCTCAAGGTAAGATTCGCACACTGGCGAAGAATTTTCTTCTAACTCACTTAGAAGTCTATTCTTCACCAATCTCTCAATCCTATTGAGATTGATGTGCCCTAAATGTAGATGCCAAAGTTGAGCATTTTCTTTTGGAGAAATTTGTCGACGTTTTGATTGAGTTACGGTAGTTCTGAACATTTCAGTATTATGGAGGAAATTAATGGCTGACGGCCTTAGCACATATAAATTTGATTCTAGATTTGCTGTGCATATAAGAACACCATCTTTATGAATAAACGCTTTATTCACAATAAAAGAGACAGTATATTTACATTGCAATAAACACTTTGCAGAAATAAGGTTCCTTTTTAGTTCAGGAACAATATATACATCATTTAAAACAAGAAACCTATTGTGTAAAGCTAACTGGAGTCCACCCACTACCACAGTTGAGACGATGTGCCCGGTGCCTACTCGCATCGCCACCTCACCAGCCTCCAGCTGTCGCCAAGTTCTAATCCCCTGAAAAGAAGAACAAACATGATTAGTGGGGCCTGAATCAATTATCCAGGCAGAATCATCATTCTCCACTAAACAAGTTTCAAGACAAATAAATCACATTTCTCTTTATCGGCCTTGGCCTTAGCCTTGGCTGCTTTATTCTCTTTCAGATACCAAGGACAATTCCTCTTCCAGTGTCCATCTTGGTTACGGTAGAAACACTTTTCTTTAGCAACTTGTGGATGCCTCCTTGGGGCGATAGGCGGTGGGTTAGCAGGTGCCTTCCCTTTTCCCTTACCACCCTTCTTCTTCTTTCTATTTGTAGAGTTAGAAGTAGAAGGTGCAGACTTTGTTCCTGAGGTTGAACCTCTATGGAACATCCTTGAGGATAAAGAAACATTTGCCTCACCCTTTTGTCTCTCCTTACTTTTTAGTAAAGATTGGTATGTCTGCAACTCGTTGTGGAGAGTTATAAGGTTATACTTCACTTTGTTAAGTATCACATTACTAACAAAGTGCAGGAAGCTCTCTAGCAAAGAATGTAGGATTATGCTAACCTGGCTCTGATACCAATTGAAGGATCTCATACCGAGAGTTCCATGAGTGCGTTCGGATCACTCCAATCTCACAATGACCGAAATATAACGTTATACATACAACACATAAACTTATGCAATCAAAACTTAATTAATAGCATGCTACAAACAAAAAAAATCATAAGGGATAAAGTTTCATACCAGTTGAAGACTATCTTCAAACTTTAGAACTCCAACGCAGCGGAAACCCTCCAAGTGATCTACCAACGCCCAGCGGAAACGTCAACTGCAGCAGCATGATCATCACGAACTCACGACTACAATGGGGACGACACCACCACTAATGAGCCCCGGGTATTCTCAGAGTGAAAATTCAAAGGGTGGGCTTTGGTGAATTTGGTAGAGGATGAAGGAAAAACGAATCGTGTAGGTGATAAGCAAGTGGGAAGGTGAAGGTCGCTATCGCATAGCAGAAATGCTTATCGTCTAAAGGAGCTACACGATCGTGTAGGATTTGTTGAACGATCTTTTAGGAAAAGGTATACGATCGTTTAGTTAAATCAGCACACTATACGATCGTTTAGAGAAGCTATTGATCATGTAGGCGAGAGTGTGCGATCGTTTAGCGCGTGATGGACGATCGTTTAGGTAGAGAAGCAACTATCGTATAGGCTCTTGAGCGATCATTTTCATTCACCCACGTGCGCTTCACGAAATCTTTTGGGCGATTGACGATTCAAAAATGAAAACTATTTTCATTTTAACCCATCGGTTACCATAACTGACGTTGCCCACTAACCCACGTCCGAACGTGGAAAAAGTATTAATTATCATATAATTAATTAATTAATATAATCATATTATATTTATATCCTATAGTTTGATATCACATATCTACTATAGTATTTTCTCCTCTACTTGATATAAATTATATTTATATCTAATTTCCTCCATAATAATGTGATGGAACACGAGACATACGCAGCGAAAAAAGGACCTAATTACACTCTAATTGTTTTTAATCATAAGGAAATTAGAATGCAATTTGTAGGAAAAACAGTAAATTAAAATTACATTTGTAGCTTCCGAAACCCGCTTTTCCTCGTTAAATATCGACCCGAACACGAACGAACGACCACTAGAGTTGACCTACTATCCTCTAGACTCAGAATCGGGTTGTGGGAGCTGGTGGATAAAGAAAACTGAGAGAGAGAAAAAGATGGAAAAAAATAAGATGGAATTTTGGTTTTGGGTTTTTCCTTTTTTTTAGCCCAATTTTGAAAAACTAAATTTAACAAAATTACAAAAGTCTTAAACCCAAATTCAAAAGCCCAATTTATAGAAAAAAGTCATGCAACAATTGCATGAAACAAATCCATAAAAACCTAACACCTAGAATCCACTATCTAAGTGGCCTTAATGTCTCCACTATAAGCCAACACCTAGCCCACTATTTTGTTAGTGGAATTATCCAACAAAAGTTTGGATTTTCCCACTAACTTTAGTCAAAGGGTAAAATAGTCATTTGTCAAAGTCAAACTTTGACCAAAAAGTCAACATTTTTACTTTTTATGATTTTTTCCGTGTTGACTAATTTTGACCTCCTGAGCATGAATCCGCATTCATTTTCTCGAAATTCAAATCACATTTGAATATAAGGTCGGTCAAAGTTTGACTTTTCAAAGTTAAAAAGTCAACTCTTTGACTTTTTACATCTTTGACCATTTCCATTATTTCACTAAACTGAAAAACCCGACCACTATATCTCTAAACTGAAAAACCCGACCACTATATCACATATACTTGTCGGTTTCTCTCTTTCCACCTAATTCGAACAATTCAAATCATTCTATCATACAGTTCTAAGTTTTTTCCATATGAGCTAGTAAGGGAACCTAATGGACCTACAGATCATGGGCTCTAACAATCCGAGATTAACCGGTAAAACCCTTTAACCTACATTTGTTAACTAACGGGTCATTCCACTAAAGTCCCGTAGTTGCACTCCCCTCACTGTAGATATATTTCTATCCATCTGATATAACCATGATTAGTAAGTTAATCCTTCACAGGTTGTTCGTAATCTCAGCTGGGTCATAAAAACCGTTTTACCCGCAAGACTACATCTTGTTCCTTAAGTTCTACTGATCCTCGAATGAACAATTTGTTTAAGGTTCAACCTATAAACCGAACCCCTCTCGGGCCAAGGAGAGGGTGGGGCCCCTTGTTCAAGACCTGGATTCAGTACTAAAGGGAACAACCTATCTACTATCCCTATAACGGGTAGGAATGAATTCCGTCTTGCACCCTATGTTCCAGCTATCCACCAGATCTTACCCCTGAAATGGGAGGCGTATTGGGCCAGCGATGATGAGCTGCCCTCACCTATGCAGATCTAAGGATAATTCTGAGTGAATAGGAGTTCATAGTTAGCTCAAGATTAAGATTAAGTTACCTATGTCATCAATTAACGAAATAGTCAATTTTATACATTAAACGACATTTAGAACGTAAGAAGTGACTATTTCATGGTTTAGTCTTATGTAAACTCTTTACATAGGATGCCCTCACTTTCATGTCTCCACATGAACGATTCAGGATCACATCATTTGTACTAATTACAAAGTAGGTCGCATCCATAGTGTCCCCAGAATAAAGTGCCTAACATTATTCATATACTATAGACCATTTTGGTTATATATTTGAACTTGATCCACATTTATGTCACTACATAAAGTTCAAACTACATTAAATAGCCTCAATTCAAGATTACAATTTCAATAACAACTTTGTTGAAAAATAAAACAAAATATGTTTATTAATTTACAAACTACGAGTTTTAGCACATAAAATCAAACATAATGCATCTCATATATTTAGCCAATTATATCATATATAATTAACCAGTCCAATTATATCATATATAATCGAACTTCCTCTTGTCAATTTGAACATTTCAAATTAACCCAAATACTGGTTCCCGACTTTAAACAAGCTACCCAGGGGACCTAATGGACCTGTGGCTCGAAGCTCCAACGGTACGTGAATAGCTTACTAAACTCTTTAGCCACGAGATCCACCATTTGTTAACTGTCAGGCATTCCACTAAAGACCAACAGTTGAACTCTTCTTACCACAAATATATTCTGTGTCCATCGGATATAACCAATCATGAGTATGATGATCCTTCACAGATGCTCGTAAGTACAACTGGGCCAAATTACCGTTATGCCCCTATAGTTACATCTCACTCCTTAAGTACCACTGATTCCTATGATGAATAATACAACATAGTCCAACTATGTGTGAACACCTCTCGGGCCAAGAGAAGGTGTGTGGTGCTACATCGTTCAAGCCCTGGAATTAGCACTTAAAGGAGCCATCTATCTACTTACCCCTACCTCGGGGAAGGAGTGAATTCCATCTTATGCAGCTGAGTTCCCAACTCCCAAATCAGACGAATCCCCAAAATGGTAAGTTTGAATTGGCGACCTGGCCACTCGCACCCATACAAATCAAAGAACCGCTCTCAATGGCAGGAGTTCCCAACTCACCCAGGATTGAGGTCATGTTATCTATGGTCATCCAAGTGAAGTGAAGTCTCTGTCATGAGCAGTGTCATCTCACTAGCCTCCAGCGTTCGCCAAGATCTAATCCCCTGAAAAGAAGAACAAACATGATTAGTGACGTCTGAATCAATTATCCAAGCAGAATCATCATTCTCCACTAAACAAGTTTTAAGCACAAGTAAATCACATTTACCTTTATCGGCCTTGGCCTTATCCTTGGCTGCTTTCTTCTCTTTTAGATACTGAGGACAGTTCCTCTTCCAGTGTATTTTCTCCTTTACTTGATATAAATCATATTTATATCTAATTTCCTCCATAATAATGTATCTCATACATTTAGCCAATTATATCATATATAATTAACCAGTCCAATCATATCATATATAATCGAACTTCCTCTTGTCAATTTGAACATTTCAAATTAATCCAAATACTGGTTCCCGACTTTATCCAAGCTACCCAGGGGACCTAATGGACCTGTGGCTCGAAGCTCCAACGGTACGTGAATAGCTGACTAAACTCTTTAGCCACGAGATCCACCATCCGTTAACTATCAGGCATTCCACTATATACCAATAATTGAACTCTTCTTACCCCAGATATATTTCTGTGTCCATCGGATATAACCAATCATGAGTACGATGATCCTTCACAGATGCTCGTAAGTACATCCAGCTTTATCGGTGACAATTATCCGGCGCATCAGTCAGGAATTAAAGCTGTTCCATCTATACAACCAGGAAAGAGAAGCCGCCTTTCACCTTTTGATGCCCTATAAATACCAAGTGCATTCTTCAGAGAAGGGGTTAAGTAGTTGATTAGTTCACAATTTTTAGTTCACGCCTCTATCCATAGTTTTCTTTCACTTTTTTAAGGCGGATGCGAGGAAGAAGTTGTGCCGATAGATTGTTCCGGTAAGCTTGGGAAAGCACTCGAAGCTACTAAGACGGAGAGAGGGCCGACTCCTGCGGAAATGGGAATATCTTTAGTTCAGAATAGAGATTCCAGTGTAAAAAGCCTCGGTCAACAACGAATTTCTACCGGGCTCTCTACCTTAACTTCCATTAGCATTTTGTACTTAACTTATATATAAGAATGGAATTTCTTTCTCTATATCTGTTCACTCTCTGTGATTCACACATGAGTAACTAAATTAGTTGAATGGGTTAGGAAGCATTTAGCTAGCACAACGAGGGAATTTTCATTCTTTGTGATTATCTTGTTTATGTATGCTTTATTTATCTATTAGAGATACTCGAGAGGGTAGTCTAAGGACAGAATCTAGACTTGGGAATGTCAGGTCAAAATCTAGGTTTGGAAGAACTAGATTAGAACGCATAAACGAGAGATAGGTGCTTAGGGATAAGCACTATTTGTTATCAACGCATCGCATGCATCTTAGCAATAAGATATGATTGTATGCGGTCACCTTGCTTTCTTGCATTTTGCATCAACGCATAGGAAAAGAGTAGAGACTTAGGAATAAGCTCTGTGGACATTTTGCATGCAACACTTGCATCCTAGATTTAGGAGCATTGCATTTACATTGGAAAATGACTTGCTGTGCATGGTAGTAACATAATCGCATAGTCTGACGCATTCCCAAGTAACACTAACTAAAGATCTTCTCAACTCGTTCATCGCATACTCACTGCATCTATCAACACAACTTTGTTTCTCAAATCCGCCGCATTTATTTATTTCTTTTTATCAACACAACAACAAACCAACCACTTCATTTATTTACCCAGTTATCGCAAAGTTTTCATAAGAAAATTATCAACGCAAACTATTTTCACAAATCCCTGTGATCGACCCTGGACTTACCAGGAAACTCAGGAGAATTTACACTTGAATTCTGTTGGGGAAACTTGAGTGCACAACGTAATTCCACCAATGCATTTCATCCACTTTCACATTTAATAAAATAAAGTATCAAGTTTTTGGCGCCGTTGCCAGGGACTTCGGCAAAATAGTTTGTTAACAGTATTTTTTTTTATTTCTTTGCAGGACTCTCAATCTCTGGCGAATTACGACCCGGAGATCGAGAGGACTTTTAGGAGGAGACTGAGGAACCGCCAAGAGCAACCACAATCCGATAAAGAAGAGATGGTAGAGCAGCCTAGGAATGAAGCACCAAACAACAATAATGTCATTGCAAATCCAATTCTGTTGGCCAACGATCGCAATAGGCTCATTAGGGACTATGCATCACCAAACCTCTATGATTTCTCTCCGGGAATCATGAGGCCTGCCTTAGACGGAAGTAGATTTGAAATGAAACTGGTGATGCTACAGATGATCTAGGTTGCAGGTCTATTCGGAGGAAGGCGTGTCGAGGACCCGCACGCCCACCTCTGAAGTTTTATTGAAATCTGCAATACTTTTGTGTTCTCGAATATCTCTGCTGAGGAGGTTCGACTAACGTTGTTTCCATTTTCTCTTATGATCAGGCTAGGAAATGGGCTTATTCGCTCGAACCAGGAGAGATCACTTCTTGGGAGCAGGTGGTGGAGAAATTTATGAAGAATTATTTCCCACCTACAGAGAACACGAGACGAAGAAAGCTTATTACTAATTTTGAACAAAACATGGATGAATCGCTCAGCGATGCTTGGGCGAGGTTTAAGAGGTTGGTCTGAGATTGTCTGCATAATGGGCTACCAGACTGCCTTCAAATGGAAATTTTCTACGGTTTTAATCCTGCTTCGCAGACTGCTGCCAATGTGGTAGCAGCTGGTGGTCTGCTTGACAAGACTTATGATGAGGCAAAGAATATCCTAGATCGCATCTCCAATAATCATGAAGACTGGAGGGAGAGCGACTAGAGATTAAGACCCAAATATTTTGACGCAAATAATGGTGTTATTGTTTCATTGTAGAACCAAATGATCGCAATGATGAATTTGATTCAAGGAATGACAATCAGCAGCCCAACACCGCAAGGTGGGCAAATCAACGTTGGACTTACTAGGAAACTTGAGTGCACTACGTAATAACGGTGCTATTTTCACAAGTCCCTGTGATCGACCCTAGACTTACCAAGAAACTCAGGAGAATTTACACTTGAATTCTGTTGGGGAAACTTGAGTGCACAACGTAATTCCACCAACGCATTTCATCCACTTTCACATTTAATAAAATAAAGCATCAATATTCATCATGCTTAAATCTTTGCATGCGCCCAAATCCAGGGGAGTTTTCTGTTCCCTACCTTTCATTGTTCTTGTACTTATTTTTTAGTTTTATACATTGAGGACAATGTATAGTTTGAAAGTTGGGGGTGGGTGCGAAGCTTATTTGTTTGTTTTTGCATGTATGTTGTTTTGGTCTGGCTTGATATCTAGTTATGTTGATGCAAAAAAATTTATTCATAGATATTCTATATTCTTGATGCATATATGGATAACCCTTGGGCATCTGAGCTCGGGATTTTTGTTTTGCTGATTTAGAAAAGACATTTTGTTCTAAATGAATGTATGATTGGTTGATACAATGCATGGCATGTTTGCTCAATTTTTCATTTCTTTTTAATGAAAGTTGATGATACACTTTTCAAGTATATGCATGTATGATCTTAGTATGAAGAATTCACTCATGATTTTGAGCCCATTTTTAAAAATTTTCTTGTCATTTCATGCATATTTGAGTACTATGCTGAGTAATTTTTTAATCTTTAGATTCTTATAAATGGATTATCTTTCTCGAGTTTTTGTTGTCACCTCGGAAGGCCCACCTTTTCTTTAAGAGTAACCTTTCTTGTTTTAGAGTACTATTAGACAAAGTCGATAAAGTTTTGAGCCTATGTGTGAGATTAAGGGAAAAAAAAGAAGCCAAATAGTTGCTGATAAAATAAATTGAGAAAAAAAAAAAAAAAGCAAAGCAAAGTTAGCTAGAAAAAGTGTGTGTGTGCATGGATAAAGGTGAAAGGAGATACTCCTGTTGTGTTTAGTTAGGACATCGCAAGAAAAGAGTGGGTATGGTTCCCTGTAATGGGTGTTAAGCTAATCCTTTAAGTAAAACAAATGCCCTCCACTTTTTGTGTATGTGTGTGTTAGGCCCCCTTGTCTAAGTGTTACCCTTTTTCACAAGTTTGGAATGTCTAAAACTGATAACTGAGCTAGAGTAGAGTGAAAATGAAATAGGAGTTGGATAAAAAAAAATTTGGGCATTCTTTGATTTTAAAATTACGAAGCTTTGTACTCATTCGTTCATGATCTAGCTTGAAAAGTCTTTTTCAATGCATCTCAATTGATTGTTTGAATCTGGATTATCTAAGGTGATTGCTAGTATGACTTGAAGACTGTTAAAACTTGAGATTTGATCCGTGTAATTGAGTGAACAAAATATTTCATCATGATGTATGTTTTTACCTTACTTGGGACGATCAAGAATTAAGTTGAGGTGTTTGATAGCACCTTAAAAGTGTTATTTTTCTTAGCTTAATATATGTTGATTTTATGGATTTTGCATGTTGTTATGATATTTTTGTAGGTAAATCATCCATAGGGGGTAAAATTGTCATTTGGAGAAAAAAGGGGATCAAATGAAGCTAAATTGGAGCTTGGAAGCATCAACCAAGTAAAAGACAGCAAAATTACAAAAATGCCCCGATGAAGAGTGCAACGGTGCAAAGTATGCGTTGTGCTCAACGCTCAAGGCCAAAAAAGACCCGAGAGCATCAAATAGAGCAGCGTATCAACGCTACACTGTAGAGTAGCTGCACCATGGATTTTGATGGAGAACTAGTGTAAGGCACACGTAGACGAATGAGGGATGAACACCTAGGTGAGTGCCTCTGTGCTCAAAGGATGCGCTGCGGCAAGAAAAGCCAAAGTGCCGCTATGCTCTACCCTAGCGTAGGAGCGCTTTAGTTCTAATATAAATAGAAATTTCAGATTTTTGTGCAAAGAAAACCAATTCAACTCGATTTTTCTCTCAATTCTCACAATTTCTGCACTTTTCTTTCATTCATTTTCATACCTTTTATTCTTGCTTGTAATCTCTTAATGAATCTTGAAAAAATGCAAGGTTAAAGGTAAGCATTTCTAGTCTAGATTATGATTGGATCTTAATTTTTCTTTGTTATGAGACTAATTTTTTGAATTTCTTGATGATTTCTAGTTGTAATTTCATTCTTGAATGGTAATTGAACTTCTATCCATCGAATTCTATGGTTTTTTGCCAATTCTCTTTAATTCTTTGATTTCTAGGGATTGTTGACATGTCTATGTGTTTAATCTCAAAGAGCAAAAACTAAAGCATGCTTATGCATGAATTTAGGTTATTTAGGATAATCTTTTCACAATATTGAATGATTAGTTGATTTCAAGAACAATTGAATTAATAACCTAGACTTTTCGAACTATTAATTCAACTTAGCGAAGTTTATACTTTTTCTTAATGCAAATGCTTGATCAAACCCAATTAATTGAAGCATTTAGGATTGATTGAGTGATTAATCATGAAAATAGGGTATGCAATTCTAGACTTTTAGGTTGCATAGGCTAAGTCAATAAATTAGCAAGCATTTAACTTGTTTTAGGTCAATGAATAACTAAGAAAGTTAAGAGGATTCCTTGTACCTAGATTTGATTCTTTTAAAATCAAGTTAACATCTTTTCAATCATACATTTAAATTCTTGCTTTTACATTCTTGCAACAATTTTACAATAAAATCTCTCCTTGGTTTACTAATAGGATTCAAGATTAGGTTAAATATATCCAGAGATTCTATGAGGACAATCTCGTTCTTACCACTTATACTATGTAGTAGTGTAAGTAGTTAGAGTGGAGTTTTATAAGTTTATTTGATCTTGGGAGTGTGTTTGCGACAAGTCTCTAGACTGATCACAAGGTTTATCAACATGTAACGAAAAAAGAAAATCTTGGACCGTGGTATTCCAAATGATCTACTTTTTATGATGGAGTAGGTTATAATTCATTGAGTTGAGAATTATGATTGTAGGTGAAGATGAATGTTGTAGAAACTGTGGATTTTTCAAATAATATCTTGTCAAGGTGGAATTATTTGAGTTTTTGGCAAATATTGGAAAGTGCAGTTGTCTCACATAAGAAAAGTTCAAAGAAGTCATGAACTCTAAGCCCTATAAAAGGAGTCTATGCATTTAGTTTCTAATTTTCTTAGTAAGAAATACTTTAAGCTTAGATGTACTAACTCTAGTTTAATTCTCTTTTATATTCTCTAGTTTGGGAGTGGATAAAAATGTGTGAGTATCAAAAGTTTTGAGAGAGTAATTTTATAATAGGATTGGAGAGAGATTTCTATATACTTGTAATAATTTTTTACATAGTTGATTTTTTCTATTTCGTAATTTTTGCTCTGATTTGAAGTTTTTTTACTTAAATTCTTGTATTTTCGATTTTACTATTTTCTTGTAATTTCTTTACTATTTTTGTGCTTATTAGTGTGCCGTTTTTCCCAACAGAATTCACTCATGATGGAATTTGCAAAAGCTAATTATGGGTCCATATCCACTAATACAAGGTCGTGGATATTTAGTTAATGATTATTTTGTAGTGAATATTATTATTATATTTAGTGTGCAGATGCGTTGAAATGTTGTGTTTTATGTTCCCACTGGAACACCACAGTGGTCTTCGCTTAGCCAATTTCTCTTTCTTCTTTTACAATATTCATCTTAATGGGTCTGATTTTATTTCTAAATCGTTAATATTTCAATGAAAGCATCATTCTATTAGTGTGTCTCATTTAATTCTAAGGGTTAATCAAAAGTGAGTTAAACATAGTTCAAAAATAGGAGGGTCAGTTCTAATCTAAAAAATAAATTCACGTTAAAGGTTGCATACAAATTTATGTTTGTATCAAATAATAAAAGGCATAGCTTTCTATTCAAAAAGGTGTCTAATCTTGAAAAGTCTTGTGTAACATGGAGTAAATTACTGTTCTATAAATTTCAAATTACAAAATTGAATGCCTGATAAAATAATACTAAATTGTTGTTATTTGACTAAAGTTGATATATTGTCTTTATATCGATATTTAATATCTATTTTATAATTTGAGTTTTTTTTTTAAATAATATTTTTTTAATATTTATTGATAAAAACAGGATTGGTTTGAAAGTATTGACAAATATAGAGTTGTGATTGACAAATATAGAGTTGCGAAATCGTGGACGGGGCCCACGAGCATCAAGTGAACAGATAAATTGTATATCCGATTCACGATTTAAGGCTTAATCATGGATGGGGTCCACGAGTTCCTAGCTACATGTTATCGATATGTTGAAAAGTAACTTCACAAGTTTGTCTCGTGAAGTTATAAGTTTATCTCGTCAAGTTACTTCATGGGACAATCTATTCATCTTCACGAGACATCTCATGAAGTTACTTCACAATACAATCTATTTATCTTCATGAGACGTATTTGTTTTTTTCATAATGTTGTAAGTTTGTCACGTGAAGTAACTTCACAGGACAAAACACAGAAATGAAGGAAAAATTGCAAAAACCACACCCATGAACTATGGAATTGGTTACAATTACCCTCTTGTAGTCAATTCGTCAATAGTCAAAGTGGAAAGTCCTTCCGATGATGACTTCATCATCAGTGTCAAGATGCCACCGGGTCGAGCTCGAGACAAGGGACAAGGCAAAAATGTCTAACAACTCACTTGAATTCTATTTGTTTATTAAGATTTTCCTTTGGCATTCAATGCTTCTATTAAGGTTTAAAATGGCAGCATGTTACATAAAGGTTGGCATTTTAAGGAGAAAGTGAAAAAAAGAGGACGAAGGGGAGAAAGGAAGAAGAGAGGGGTTTACCACATCAACCATCTAATCAATTTTTTTGTTCAAATTTAATAGTTTGTTTTTTTAAATAAAAATATGAAAATAAGTCCACGAGTTTGGTCTTCATTGACCAAGTCATACGTTGACATGGAGGTCACGACTTATTTAACACTAATCGTATATCCGATATTGTCAATACTTTTCTCTTTCAACTTATTTTTGTAATTTCTTTCCAATGTACCCTATTTTTGTCACTACTTTAGAAAAATACATTATTTTTTAACGTAACCCATAATTTGAATTGCAAATTATTTATTTAATCTAAATTATTTAATAAAAGTTTAGGGAAAATAGTTGTTATAAAAAATTTAATCAATTAAAATTTCATTGTAGAGGATGAAATAGAGATGTGGAAAAAAATAAAAAGAAAAGATTATTCTATAATTACCTTTGACGTCCGCATACTAATCTTAAGCGGACGGGTGAATCAAACCATAAAGTACTAATTAATTTTTAATTAAATTATAAATTTGATCTTTATGATAGGAACTATTTAAGAAAGTTTTTTCAATAAATTTTAATAATAAATTAGAGGGATTAAATTTTAATTTTTTTCTAAATAATAAAAATTAAATTTATAATTGAACCTCCATTTTCTTTTAACTTAATTACTAAGGCATATAAGACACATATAAAAATATGGATACTAAATTTTATAAGATAGAAAAACTGTCATCCCATTCAATCGAATTGGGATGCCGAAAAGTCAGAAATTCCGCATATTTTGACCAATTCAATCCCTGTGTCTTTGTTTCTATTGCATTCTACCTTTTGAGATTTTGAGAAGAGTTGCTCTTTCTAAATTTTATAAGATAGAATATTAATGTTAAATATGAAAATAAATTTTGATTTTTTTTAAAATAATATTTTTTAATAAATAATGACAAAAATAAGATTGGGGGAAAGTATTCCAAAAAATAGGTGTTTAAATATTACACGATAAGGCCTAAATCTTGTACTGGGTACACGATAAGGTCTAAATCGTGTACCGGGTACACGATTCCCTGTCCACCTGGCACGCCCAGTCTGGCGTGGCAGTCATGCAGGTTTGACTTAGGGAATCGTGTACAAGGTACACGATTACCCTAAGTCGTGTACCAGGTACACGATTCCCTTGCATTAAAACCTCTGCCCAACCCTTCTTCTTCCTCACCAAAACGTCCATTGTTATTCCCTACTGCCGTTTTCCCTCACCGAAGCCTCTATTTCACCGAAATCTTCCAAAATTTCGATTTTGCTCGACTTTCAGTCCTCCATTTGATCTCACCGAATCCTCCATTGTAGTGGTCGTGTTGCTCGATTTTCCTACATTTTTTGCTGCCGAATTTTATTTAGTATATTTCTTTCTCTAGTTGGGCTGATCTGTATTTATATGTATGTTTTTGCATGTTTTTGGGCTGAATTTTGCTTGGTATATTCCTACATTTTTGTATAGTTTATATATAGTTTATGTATGTATAGTTTATGTATGTATAATTTATATATGTATTGTTTATGTATGTATAATTTATTTATAGTTTATGTATGTATAATTTATGTATAGTTTATGTATAGTTTATGTTGTATAGTTTATGTATAGTTTATGTTGTATAGTTTTGTGTATGATTTAGTTTATATATAGTTTGTGTATGATTTAGTTTATGTATTATTTAGTTTATGTATGATTTAGTTTAAACTTAGAAATCTTATATGTATAGTTTATATATGATTGATTTAAACTTAGAAAACTTAAAAATTAGGTACGCACGAGCATACATCCGGCAGCTTATTGGAGGATTTTTATTTGCCAACAAGTCAAATACTCTGGTGCATCTCATGTTCCTCCCATTATTGTCTGATTTCGAGCACGCTGGTATGTACTTGTGGGGTGGTGCATGTCTTACATGGTTGTACATAGAACTTTGTCGGGCTTCCAATGCACAAGCGTTGGAAATAGTGGGGTCACTGATACTATTACAAGTGTGGGCTTATAATCGATTTCCAATTGTAGCACCACAAGTCCAACTACATGCCCCAAATCATCGGCCATTTAGTGCCAGGTATTATTTTATTTATATATTTATTTCGTTACCATTTTATGTAAGAATATAAATTAATTGTATTTTTTATAAATTTAGATGGAGTGGTGTATTAGCTACCTCTGAACAGTCAGCAAATATGTTGCTCGTATACAGAAAAATATTTGACATACTGACGCCCAATCAGGTAGTAAATATGTATATAAATGAATATTTAAAAAATTTTATATGTATACTTTTTTTTTTGTCAGGTTATTTGGGCGTCATACTCACAAATTTGGTCATCCTTACCTGATTATTGTCGTGATGGTGAAGACATTTGGTTGACTGTTAGCCCTCTTATATGCTTCCATATAGTAGAGTGACATCATCCAGATCGTGTGCTAAGACAGTTCGGGATGTGGCAAACGATACCTTCATTGTCCTATACACTCCCAGAACTACATCAGATCGATTTAAGAGGTAAGCACGACCAAGACTGGGGTCGAATCCATACGGAGTATTTATCCTACTGGCATGGAGACGTGATCGTTGTGCAGGAGACGTGATCGTTGTGCACGGAGAATTAACAGATGGGCCAGCTGTATCAGACGACTACTTTCCCTGGTACAATTCGATCATAAGGCGATTTATCTCATCAGACGACGCTTACTATTACTGCATGGTAAGAGATTTCAAATCAGACATTTTCCATATATATAATATGAATATTGTTCAATATTTTTTTTTATTCTAAAGAATAATTTTATCGGCAATGTTCAACAATATTCAGTGCAGAACAACCTACCAGAATTGGGTTCAATATGTCAGCAAACATTGATGAACGTAGAAAGTATTATTCAACAAATAAGACGACTCAATGTTGCTGTCACCGATCGAAGACGTATTCGTCGTAGACGACAGCGACAACGGGGTGAACCTAATTTAGAGGGACACGAAGACAACCCTCATGAGGAGTAAGGGACAGGGGGATCGTTTTTAAATCCCACATGGTATCATTTTCAAATTGCAAATCTCAAAAGAACTAATTGTAAATATTATTTAATATCATGGTTTTTTTTTTTAATATGAGTGCAAGATGTTTTCATTGTAGATTAAATATATAATTAAGTTTAATAATGAAAGAATTAAGTTTAACAATTAAAAAAAATTATTAAGCAACAATGAAGGAATTAAGTTTTAACAATTAACTTAAAAAAAAAAAAAAATTATAAGCGAACTCGTTGTACTGGTACGCGAGTTCGCTTGACCGGTCAATCAGTCAGCTAACGTGGTCAGCTGACTGGATTAAATGGTACTCGTGTACCCGATATCCGAGTATGCCACATGAAAATCGTGTATCGGATACACGATTTCACTACCCTAAATCTGTCAATACTTTCTCAAAACACTTATTTTCGAAAATACTTCCCCAACCCTATTTTTGCCATTATTTATTAAAAGAACATTATGTAAAAAAAAACATAAAATTTAGTATTAATTACCAATTAAATAAAAGTGGGTTATGACGATGGATGGGAAAAAGTGAATAGTTGGAACTTACGGTTCCCACAAACGTGGAATCCTACGTGACAAGTTGACCTACCCTCAGATGAAATGGGAAATAGACAGGAAAGCAATGTGACATTAACATTTTTTTTTTTTTTTTTAATAATATCGATATTTCTATCCATATTTTTATGTTGTATATAATATCGACACAGATATAAAGTATGAATCAACACTTTTATTTTATCATAAAAGATAGAAAAATATAGAAATTTCCTTTGATATCGATTTTATCGATATTTCCGAAAAAATAAAGAAAAAAAGGAGATTGCATCGCATCACCGTTTCAAATTTATTTGCATATATATCATAAGATGAAAAGATTGAGTAAAAAGATTGAGACCCTTTTGATAATAGTTTGTTTGCTGGTTTTTATTTATTTATTTATTTTCTTTTTTTTGAAATTAAGTTTATAAATACTCATTTCATATCCAAATTTCTTCTTTTGTTATTTATTTTATATGAACATTTTAAAAAACAAAGTTAAATTTAGAAAACAAAAAAACAACAATTAAAAGTTTGTTTTTGGAGATTTGAATTTGGTTAAGAATTCAATCTTTTTACTTAATAAAAATGTAAATCATTGCAAGAAGATGAAAAAAAATATAATTAATTTTCAAAAACCATAAAAAAAACCGAAATAGCTACCAAACACGGCTTTAGCTATTGTTTTTAGAATGGAACAAATATGTGGGTATTGTAGATTTGAAGTAAGTGCAATTGTTTTATTATTTTGTGAAATTCAGAGGAGTAAATCCTACTGAGGAAAAATATTATAAGTTATAGGACTGTTTTCAGATATAAGAAAATAGACCAATTTATTTATAAATATAACAAATATCACCATCTATCCGTGACAGACACTAATAGATTGTGATATTTTTCTATATTTAAAAAT
This sequence comes from Benincasa hispida, assembly GCF_009727055.1. Lineage (NCBI taxonomy): Eukaryota > Viridiplantae > Streptophyta > Magnoliopsida > Cucurbitales > Cucurbitaceae > Benincasa > Benincasa hispida. Next base: position 60,970,115 of record NC_052349.1, read on the forward strand.
ATTTTAAGTAGTTTTGTCATTTAAAATAATTATCCTACTTCAAAATTTCTAAATTACCGATCCAAGAATGTTGAATATTTATTTAATCTATGTTTTCTGCATTTTTCATAGCAAGTTTTGTACATAGCCAAAGTTTGTTCTTCAAATATCCTTGGATTTTATTTGTAAGCAGGTAGTTTTGAACACAGTATTAAGTGACTGGGTCCAATAAAGATTTAAGCTTTTTTTTAGTGAAAGATGTGTAGCAAATTTGAATTGTGATGAAGATTTTAGCTGTTTTGTAAGTATAGTATTTTTGTTGGGTTTACTCATAGGAAAACTGATAGTTATTATTATTATTTTTTTACTACAAGGTAAATGTTTATGCAATGCATAAATTTTGAGTTATTTTAATAAAATATTTAGAATATTTTTTTGTGTTTGTTGCAGCCTTGCTGGTTTTTCTTGATGAAATTAAGGCGTGGAGCTTCGATCACTCTGTTAATTTCAAGTTCAAAAGTATATTCACATAAAATTTCTTATTTCCAAAAGTATGAAGATGGTTAAAATCGTTTTTAAATTTCTAATGACAAACAAATAGTAAGATTTGAAATTTTTTTTTTTTAATAGTTAATTAAAATCTTGGTTATTACATAGTTACACATATAGGACCGTTTGGTTCAAGATTTTATAAATGCCTGAAAATAAAGTATACCTGGAAATAATATATCTGAAAATAAAATATCTGAGCATGAAAGATGGTTATCTTTGGTTATGTATGAAAATGGGAATAAGATGTCTCAGGATATGTTATATTTTATGCAATTATAAAATATAAAATTAACCATAATTAATTTTTTTTTTTGTTAATTAATCTTTATTACATTAAGTTATTAAATTAATTTTAAGCCATTAAAATTTAATTAATTTTACCTTGCAATTTAATATTTATTATCAATTAAAATTTTTATATTGTACATTTATATTATCAATTTTTTATTAAAAATATTGGTCATTAATTTAATATCTATTTTCTTTCTTTTTCTTTTGTAGTTTTGTTAATTAAGAGTTAACTAGCTAATTGTTTAATGTTAATTATAAGCCTTATATATATACAAAAGAAGTTGATATGAACTAATTGATTTTAAATCATCAAACAATGTTTTTAGTTTTAAAAAAATAACTATAATTATAGATTAAAACTAGAGTTACAAGGGTACAAAATTGTTTATTTGAAGAAATTAACTCATTTTATTATTAGTTAATTAATTAATATTTTTTAAAGATTAATAAATAATTTATGATGTCAATATATATTATAATAAAAGAGACTTCAGAAAATATAATTATGGTTATTCATATTTCTTTTAAAAGATGGTGGTTTTTCTTATTAATTTATAATAACAGAATAAATTATTATATGAGCATTATTATTAATAAAATCAATTATATAGATCCATTATAAATTTAATTTAAACTTACTTATAAAAATTAAATAAATTAAACAATATCAAAAAAGAAGTAAAACAAATAAAATGAAAAGATAAAAAGTAGGAGATAAAAACCAATGGAAATTGAAAAAACTCACCTATTTGAGTAGTTATGAGAATTCTATCGAAATGCCTTTGAATAAGATATTCTCATTCCTAAGATTGAAAACTTGTAACAAACATGTGATAAAATATCATTTCCCATTCTCACCTCTTATTCCCATGAACCAAACGGGCCAATATAATTTTTATAAATAAAAATAAATGGTAGGATAAAACGAAATTAATGTCTTACAAATATAAAAATCAATATATATTATATTTCTTTTTTGTTTGTACTAAATTCTAACCTCTTAACTTTTTAATTGAGTAGAGATACTTGTTATAAACTTATAATCAATTAAACAAAATTTTCAGGTTTAATACGAGCATATTATAACCTAATTTGTCTCACATTAAGTAAATATGGAATTTCAATAGAGAATTAATCCATATATCTTATAAAGATGGTGAGACTTTCTCATCTTTTTTAATATGAGATCGTGTTTACTATACCATTATTAAACTTGGAAGATAATTTTTCAATCACATGAAAAGTTAGGTCATATGTCATTGGAAGCATAGTTCTAACAACTAAGAAATTTATTTGTTCTCTCCTTCCAAGTTAGGTCATATGCAATTACGAATCATTTTTAAAAAATTTCAAAGCTTAATTATTATGCTTTTAAATTAAAGCGATTATGTACATGATCAATAAATAATTGCTTCAAAAGTAAAACATTGACATCAATCAACATATTAGATTGAATTTTTGGATGAGGAAAAGACTATATTGAAATATTATATCGATGAACACAAGATGTTTGGATGAACTCAAATGCAGCCCAACTATGAAGATAATAATAATCCTGATTTTATAGTTTAAATGATAAAATATTTTACCCCTTTAGTTTTACGTCCAAAGAAATGCAAAATTTTAATTTCTAATAGATTGATGAAAAGAAAGGTCAAATCATGAGGCTTGAAGCAATTACTCCTAAAAACCTGTCTACAATTGGGAAAAATTATTGCTCGTCACTATAAAGCAAACCTCACTACAACTAGGGAAAATTATTGCTCATCACTAAAACTTACTTTATAGGTTTTGAATGAGAGAAAGAAGTGAAGAATCCTCTATCCGCTTCAAAAAGGAATGAACTTTTAAATTTAAGAAATTGTGTGTACTATTTAAAATTAAACTGAATAGTGTATACACAAACTAATGTGGAAGATTTGGTATATGTAAACACATAGAAAAAGAAAATAATAAAATGATCCGAATGATAATATTCTTAGGAAAAAGTTGGAGGGCTTTCCATTTTGACAGGACAGTAGCTACTACTAATGCCATAGTTCACATATCACCATGAAAACAAAATAACATGAGATGCAGAAGTGTCATTTTATTTAATTGTATCCATAGTATTAAGTTTCTATCAACATGTCTATATTTTTATTGATATTTCTATATTTTCACGGGTTTGACATCAACATGAGGAGTGAATCAAATTTTCATAAATTATTATTATTATTATTATTATTATTATTATTATTATTATTATTATGTTTTTTGAATTGAGTTTGCTATATATATATTGGAATTCGACAAACAATTTAAAAATTTTATTTAATAAACTTAAAACGAATAACAAAAATTGAGAAGAAACAAACATAAATTGAATTAAAAAAATAAAAACGAAATTATTATGAAATGGAAGTTTAATCCTTAACAAACATGTACAATTTATTTTCTCTATTTTAAAATTTGTAACAATTAAATCTTTATGTGAAAAAATTTGTCAAAATTTTATTGTGTGGATTTATCATTCTATTTTCTAGATATATTGGTTCCTTCGTTTTATTGATCTATATATAAACAAAATCTCATAAAATCTTAACAAAAAAAATTTACAAGAGACTGAATCTTTACAAATTTTAAAATATATAAACTAATTTATTACGTATTAAGGTTCAAGGATAAATTATGTTATATATAAAATTGGAAGTATAGAAACTAAAATTTAGAGATCCATCAAAATGTAAGGTTCACATGGTTAAGAATTTGTATGAGTTAGTAGTTTAGATTTTGTTGTATATTTTTAGATTGATTGGCTTCAACAAACAAGTGTTAGACAGATAATCTAGATTTTATTTTTTAAAACAATGTTTGGGTTCTATAATCTAAACCATGCAAAATTTGAAAACAACTATTTTATATTTGAAGTGTACCAAAATTTTGAATTTTAAATTCTAAAATGCAAAATTCTTTATATATATATAAAAAAAAACATTTTGAAATATAGCATTCCAGATTATAAATTCAACTCATTTTATTAAATAATTAAAATATGTATTGTACAATGTATTATAAATTATATAATATTGTAAATAATAACTATAAAAAAATGTAACTAAAATTCAGTGACTAATGATACCTAATTTCTTTTCCTTTTTTTTTTTTGTTCAAAGTTTTGTTACTTTTTTTTCCTTCAAGTAGACAAGTTTCATAACATGGTTAGTGGGCTTTGGTTTGGGCCGGGAAGATGTTGGGTGGCTTAGTGGGCTTTGAGATGGTTACCAGTCCAACCCAGCATCCATTATTAGACCCAATATTTCACAAATATTCAACTGGCTTCAAATTTTACAATTTTGTAGGAACTAATATACATATAGAGGATGTATCATAGATATTACAATTACCAAACTAACCTCCCAGCACAACCCTTTGACATGTTTTTTGGGAAAAAATTAAAAAAAAAAAACAAAAAAAGAGAAAAGGAAAAGATTGTCCACAATTCTCTAATTTTAAAATTCTTCCTTAAGTCGTGCATTTTTCCTAAAACCACCGGCTTTCCCTCTCAAAATCTCTTAAATCTTTTCAGTCCTATTGGTTAACTATTTGATTTTTTAGTTTTGTTTTTAGAAATTAAGTCTATAGATGAATTTCTTCCTTTATTATCTACTTATTAACAATTATTTAAAAATCAAACCATATTTTGAAAACTAAAAAAAAAAAAAAATTTAAAAACTTGTTTTTATTTTTAAGATTTGGCTCCATCGTACTTGAAAAATATACAAATCACGGTAAGAAATTAGGGAGTAAATATGCTTAATTTTCAAAAACTAAAAACTAGAAACAAAATGGTTAGGTCCCGTTTGGTAACCATTTGGTTTTTTTTAAAAAAAATTAAGCATATTTCATGTCCATTTCTTATCATGATTTGCATCTTTCTTAATTACAATGGTTGAATTCTTAGCTAAATTCTAAAAACAAAAACAACTTTTTTAAAGCTACTTTTTTTAGTTCTCAAAATTTGATTTAGCTTTTTAAATTGTTGGTGAAAAGTAAATAATAAAGAAAAAAAATTTAAAAATAAAAATAGTATATATAAACTTAGTTTTTAAAAATAAAAAAAATTAAAATAGTTACCGAACCTTAAGAAAACGCCGCCCATTTTTCGTGTGCGGCAAGTGATTATTTTGGTACGAAATTTGCTTCTATTTTTGGTATTAATTAAAGGCTTCCCTCAATATGTCTTTTTGGTTCGTTGTTTTATCATTTATGTGTGTTTTGCCGATGGCTTCAGATTCTATTTACTATTTTTTTTTTCTTAATAAAATGGTATCAATTTTATTTCTAAGCAAAAAAAAAAAAAAAAAAAAAAAACGAAGGAATGTTGAGGATCTTTCAAGTATTTTAGTTGTTACAAATTTTGTAAGCAAAAATACCGAGTGTTGTATGTTTCAGGAATTGGTGTAAAATTAGTATATTTGAAAAAATATTGTCCATAATATATTTGTATATGTTATGGTAAGAGTATATATTGTATATGTTTCTGTTAAGGGGCATGAGTATTGTTATAGGAATAATTTCACAAAAATATGAGAAAATACATAACCTTTTAAATGTGAGAGAACATGAGTCTAACGACTTTACGTCGTCTCCTTAAGACAATATTAATTAATTCTCTAATTCCGTTTAATTCCAAAATTAAACGTGTAATTATATCACATATAATTACTAATTTCCTTAATTCTAATTTGAACATTTCAAATTAACTTATCACGCTATTCTAACACTAATTTGTTTGTGAACTAGTAGGGGGACCTCGTGGACCTACAGATCATGAGTTTCAACGATCTGAGATTAATTGAATAAACTCGAACCTGATCCACTTTTATGTCTCCACATAAAGTTCAAGTACTCATTTAATAGTCATGGATCTTTTAGTTTATTGGATTTATTTCTAAAAAAAAATAAGCAATACATATATTCAATAACAACTTATTGAATTTTCATAAATAAGTTTTTTGTTTACAAACCACGAGTTTTAGGACATAAAACCTATCAAACTCCCACTTGGACTAAAACTCCAGTGGTAACATATAATATTGAGCTTTTGAGTTTTACGGAGAAATATAATAAACTAAGGTATTACATACCCATGGTTCGCCTTTAGGTATCATATACCCATGGGTTTTTCTCCCACTTGTCCTAGGTTATATACCTTGTAGTCCTAGTCTTACTAGGAGATTCTCAAACACTTTTGTTTCTTAATAATAGCTAGGAAGTCATATATTCGTCCCACTACATCGAGGTACTCTCAACTCTTTGAGTAATTTTGATCAATAACTCTTTATTGATATATTTGCTTTTATGGAACATTTGTTCAAAACAACTAAGGCAACTTGGTGTAGAAAGTTTTCACTTGATTTCATGTTCTATCAGAATAGCCCTAGAAACCTCATACTTTATATATTCCTTACTTTGATCCAATTGAAGTATTCCTTATTTTACCTAACAAGTTTTATATATTTTGAACCTTTCAAATGTTCTGAACTTATAATTTAGGTTAAATAACTATTTGCCTTTATTGTTTGCTAGCCGTTTTTAAATATCTAAATATTTGCAAATGGCTTTTTAACTAGGTTGGTTCTAACAGAAGTTGCTTTGTAATAGAACAAACATAACTTTTGCTAATGAACATTTCATTTATAACAAAAAGTTTATACAATTTGTTCTTTACAACAAGATAAAATTACTTTCATTACAATAACAAAAAGTAGATAAGATTATCTTTTGACAACAACTGCAACATCTCCCACTGGTCATTTTGAGATATGCTCCTATATTCATAATCTGGAGTACTATCTCAAAGTAAGCAATCCTCAGGAACTAGTTTCCCTGTTTTGCTTTCTCTGTTCTTTTCTATGCAAGGTATTGTGGACAGTTTCTCTTCCAGTCCTTTCTTCATTGTGATAGAAACATTTTCCTTTATCTGCAGCATTTGCCTTGCCTTTTCTACCAGTAGGTTTCATTTTTCCTTTCCCTTTGTTCTTCTTTACTGGAATACTTTTATTCTATGAAGCAGAAGCAATATTAGGCTTCTTAGAGGACGATCCTCTTTTCTCAGCAATAGTAACATTTACTTCTAGTTCTAGTCCTTTAGCCCTCATCATGGTTTGGTAAGCTTGTAGCTCATTGAGAAGCGTAGTCAAGTTATATTCTATTTTATTCATCAATGCGTTCATACAGAACTGCAAAAAACACTTCGGAAGAGAGTCAAGAATAAAACCAACTTGACTCTTCTCATCAACGACAACATCGTTTACTTCTACTACGTTGAAATGGACCATCATGTCCAAGACATGTTCTCAAACAGAGACCCCTTCTTTCATACAGTAGTTGTAAACGTATTTGATAGCATCATGCCTTAGGGAGAAAGACGGTTGTCCAAACATCCCACGCAGAGACTCCATGATCTGCCGGTAATATTGATGCTCTCATGTTTCTTAGCCAATACATCAGATATGCTAGCAAGAATATAGGCACGACCCTTCTCGTTAGCCCAGATCCATCTGTCGTATGCATCCCAAACATTTTGGTTTGCATTTGAGCAAAAGTTGGAAGGACATTCCTCTATTAAAACAAACCGCAGGTCATCTATCACAAGTATAGTATTTAATTTTGTTTTCCATTGGCATAGTTATCCCTAGTAAGTTTATCAAATGCCAACAATTTTATAAAGAACTCGTCATTCTGAAAAATATAAATAAATTTTATCAGTGAATTGATTTTTAAATCCAATCAAGTTTTAGCAAAGTAATGATGTACCCAAGATTATTTAGCAACGATACTATAACACGATATTCTTAACTAAATACTATCCCCAAAATAACTCATATTTCGATAGTCATTTAGTTACCGTTTTTTGTCAGAAATTACTAAAACTTTAGTAATTCCATAAGTGTAATCCTCCATTTTTAGACCTCAGATGTCGGCCTCAATGATGCTACCGAAATTGGAAATTCAAAGCTGAAAACGACCTAAGAAATCCTATTCATTTCTTGAGTTTGAGTTGTTTCAAATCCTATGTTACAACCCTCCGAGAGGATAGCCGTAAAAAAACGACTAGCGAGGCCGACTTAAAGACGAAAAGCAAGCACAACATAGGAATCTCACAGTTCAAACAAACGAAAGACACCATATGATACGTTGATACATATCCTTCACCCACTTATTATGTGAAGGAAATCAGACATGAGGATTTCCATGAGCAGCGGAACGATCGTTCCAAATTTCAATCGTATTCAAACATACACAATTACAGTCATGAAACGGAAATATACAGTCATGCATAAAGCGAAATTACAACATGCTTTTCTAAAGATCAAGGGAAGAACTAACATACCTTTAAAGACTCATCTTCAACAGCCTTGATCACGAATGCTCGAACAACCATCAAGACTGCAACACGAACGCTCGAACACTTCGACCTCTACACTGCATGATCCACAACAATCTCGAACACAACGATCACCCGGATCACGAACACAGCGAACGCAATGAACGACCTCCACAGAACCGCGACTAGTGTCGAGTTGTGTATGACAACACCACAAAGATTACCTTGGTATTCTCGGTGTGAAAATCCAGAGTGTNATCTCGAACACAACGATCACCCGGATCACGAACACAGCGAACGCAATGAACGACCTCCACAGAACCGCGACTAGTGTCGAGTTGTGTATGACTCGCCACAAAGGTTACCTTGGTATTCTCGGTGTGAGAATCCAAAAGTGTAAGCTCTGTATGGACTTAGTTAGAGGACGAGATCGGAGGAGAACAATCGTGTAAACGATTGAACAAGTGGGAGATGACAATGTCTATCGTATAGACGATGCCCAATCATTTAACAAAAGCGATGCGATCGTTTAGCTCATCGGCCAGCTAAGTGTCTATCAAATAGAAACACTCCACGATCGTCTATTCTCTCCAAGCTATCGTTTAGTAAATCATTACTTGACAACCTTTCCGTGAGAACTTTTCGAGAATAGAAATCTCAATTCAAAACCTTCTAAATTTAGGAAAACATTTTTCCTTTTATCTCACGGTTATGGTTACCATGAAACCACTAATAACCTCCCACTCAATTGGTTATTAGAGAAAAAGAGATAATTATTCAATAATTAATATTATTATAAATATAAATGATAACCAACTTACCAGACTATATTTATAACCTATAGTTTTAATATTTCATCTCATGAAACATATAAATCATAACTCTTTTTCTATTTATAGTTCTTAATATAAATCTCATTTACATTAACCCTCCACTAGATGTATCTCATATACCATATGAATCATATCATATATAATTGAATTTCCTCTTGTCAATTTAAACATTTCAAATCAACGCCAAGAACTGATCCTTAACTTGAATCCATTGAGCTACCAAGGGGACCTTATGGACCTGTAGCTCGAAGCTCCAACGGTACGTGAATAACTAACTTACCTCTTAAGTCACATGATCCACCATCCGTTAATTGCCAACCACTTCACTAAAGACCGACAGCTGAACTCTTCTTACTACAGATATATTATGTGTCCATCTTATCCAATCAAAAGTGCGAAAACCCTTCATAGATCGCTCGTAAGTACAACTTGACCAATAATCATTATGCCCCTGTAGTTACATCTAACTCCTTAAGTACCACCGATCCCTTTAATGAACATAAGTCATAATCCTACTATGACTGAGTCCTCTCTTCTAAAGAGAAGCTATGGCCACTATGTTCAAGCCCCAGAATCAGCCCTTAAGGGAGAAATCTATCTACTTACCCTTGCTTCGGAGAAGGATTGAATTCCATCTTGTGGAACTGAGTTCCCAGCTCCCAAATCAGACAAGTCCCTAAAAAGGTAGGCATGTTGAGTTGGCGATCTAGCAACTTTCACTCATATTAATCAAAGGACCAACCTCAAAGGCAGGAGTTCCCAAAAAATTCAGAATTGAGGTCATGTCACCTATGGTCGTTTAGGTGAGATGTAAGTCTCCAGTATCAATGGTGTTATATACAGAGACGAAACATCTTGTGGTCCGATCTTATACAAACTATTTGTATAAGACACCCCCGCTCGTATGTCTTCACATGAATGGTCAGGATCTATCATCTGTTGTAGTTCACAATACTTGCAAACCTCTACAAAGCGGGTCGTATCCAAAGTGTCAACAGGATTAGAAATCCCTCATTAATCCTTATACTACAGACCTATTTTGATTATCACTTAAGGCATGATCCACTTGTATATCTCATATACATGCTTAAGTTTACATACAATAACCATGGAGCTTTGTTTATTGGATATGAGTAAATGTTAGAATAAATAACTCTTATTTTATTCATAAACAATGTATATAATTACAAACAATGAGACTCTAGGAAAATAGAACACCAATCCCAACACTATGAACTACTTCCCCTATTCACTTTGATATTGAACCATACAAATACTTCGGGATTGGCTTTTTAGATTTATCGCTTTATTTTATAGATTTGTTTGTAAAGGCCCTTCGTTTTTTTGCATAAATTGCGATAGAGTCTGTAATTTGAAAGTTTTTAGTAGTTCGTCAACATTTTAGTGATTTTCTAGATAAAACGATGCCCAAATCGGAGAAGGATCGATGGAATTCACAACAGTATAGTGGCTACTGTATAGTAGCATTGCGACGTTGTGCTCTAGTGTTGCAACGCTGCGAATGGCAGAATAGAAGAATTTTCTATAGTGTTGCAACGCTAGGTCACAACATTACAACGCTCTGAGATGGAAATTTTGTTTTCAGTTCACGCGTGGTTCGGTTTTAGATTTATCTTGTTCACATCCGGTTCGAGTCGTTCAAGCGGTCCGAGGGCGATTCGGGTGCTGAGCGATCTGGTTCGTGCAATTCAAGACCCAATTCATATGTTTTGAACCGATTTGGCTTTTATTATGTAATAGTTAGTTGTTTTTAATTAATAAATTAATATAAGTGTTATATTAATTTAGTTAATTGCTTGGAAGTCCAATAATTGTTGTTTAAATTATGGATTTGATGTATGATTTAATTTTATTTATATATTTCATATTGTATGTCATATAGTAAAATCCCACCATAGGTTATGCATTTTTTAGGCATCATTTATATTATAAATGTTATAATATATAGTTGCATGATTTAATTTTATAACATGCTCATGCATCAGATAATATAAGTGTTATAATATATGTTTGCATGCATTAATAACATAGTCATGCATCATTTATATTATGAGTGTAATAATATATAGTTGGATGTATGTATGAATGTATGTTATTAATTATTTCATTACTTTATTATATAAGTGTTATGTATGTTAAGTAATGAAATAGAATTGCATGAAGCACAACACTAATTTAGATTATTTTATAGTTGTTATAATTTAGTTAAATATGCTTTCACATGTAATGATTGGTTTTTTTTTTTTTTTTCATTTCTTTTATAAAGGTTATAATTAAATGAAATTAGAAATTAAAATCAATAATTCAGAATTGCATGCAAACCTTAAGTTAAAATCATTTTTAAAAATAGTTTTAAAACATGATTCACATGGACCTAAGTTCACATTTCTAATGAGATTAGAAATAAGTTTAATCTTTTAATCAGTTTAATAAGACTAAATTGGTTTTAATTAAAAAATTAAATTTTTAGCAAATGTATTTATAAGGGACTTTTTGTCTATGGTTAGTTTTGTCTAAGCTGGGGTATTTAAGTTGACGATAACAAAACACCCCTACCTGGAAACTGACCTGGAAAGGTGAATTAGATAGATTTGCTACAAGCATGCAATTTTTTTATTAAGGTTTGTTAAAATGTTTAATAAGCATTAATCAAAGTTGTTTAACTATCCAAAGTAGGTGTTACTTTTGAGAAAATTTAACCAATCACTTAGTAAAAATAAGTAGCTGTATTTTTCTTAGTTAAATAACCCTAGGTAAAACACTCAGTGGGAGAAAAATGAGGTATATGATACTTCATTTTTTCCTTTCACGTTTCTCTCTCAAAGTTCACACCGTGAGATCTATATTTGGTCTTGAGGCACCTTTGCTTATGTCTCCTTACGGGTGGTGTTTATATAGGTTAATACCAAGGTGAATGGAGAGAGTATTTATAGTAAGTGGGAGTGGGACGTGTGTTAACACATCACTCGGTCTCTCTCATTAGTTTGTAGTAAATTTTCATGCTCGGCCTAGGCACTTTTGTTTGTGTCCCCCCTACAGATGACATTTACATGAATTTTTACTCAAATTCAGAAAATGGATAAGATTGCTTTAGTTTTTGCTCCAATAAGTTTTTCCCTACGGTGGCTCATTGAGGTGGAACCCTAAAATCTAAAATGAGAGTTTACACTTACAAGAAAATGTTAAGTTAGTTAACAGTTTCTGGACCGAACAATGTTGACTGATATTTACAATAACAAGAAGTTGTTATGTATATTGGTTGAGATGGTCCCATTTTAGTGAAAGGGTACCTGATCACCCTACAGTGGCTTTTACCTTGCCTCACTGAAACATCATTGCAAAATAGATGTCACATAGAGTGCATTAAATTATTTTGCTAAATTTGATTGTTTCTTTCCAAATGGGTAATGCTTGAATACTAATATAAATAAATTGTATGTTTTAGCAAATTTCATAATGACTTTCGCGACACTAAATTTACTTGCCGCTGACAAACTTACTGGCGAAAATTACGCTACATAGAAAAACATAATCAACATAATATTAATCATTGATGACCTGAGATTTGTCCTAATGGAGGATTGTCTTCTTGTTTCTGCTCAAAATGCTCATTGAAACGTTCAGGAGGCATATAAGTGCTGGATATGGGCAAATGAGAAGGCCCGAGCATATATCTTGGCAAGCCTTTCTGAAGTCTTGGCCAAGAAGCATGAGTCGATGATCACTACCCGTGAGATCATGGAGTCCCTGTGGGGGATGTTCGAACAACCGTCCGCACAACTCAGACATGGTGCTTCGAAAAACATCTTGAATGCATGTATACAAGAAGGGGCATTTGTTAGAGAACACGTTCTCAACATAATGGTCCACTTCAACATGGTAGAGATGAATGGGTCTGTCATCGATGAGGCTAGTCAGATTAGCTTCCTCGAATCTTTACCTGAAAGTTTCCTATAATTCCATAGCAATGTTGTTATGAACAGAATTGATTACAACCTAACCATCTTGCTCAACGAGCTATAGACTTTCCAATCTTTTATGAAATCCAAGAAACGGAAGGTTCAGGTAAATGTTGCCTAGTCCTCTAAGAAGTTCTACAGAGGTTTCACCTCTGGAACTAAGTTTGTGCCTTCTTCTTCCGATACCAAAAAGTGGAAGAAGAAGAAAGGTGGAAAGGAAAAAGCTAACCCACCAACTGCTACCCAGAATGACAAGAAGGCCAAAGCTACAAAGAGAATCTGTTTCCATTGCAACCAAAAGAGACACTGAAAGAGCAATCCCTACAAGAAATAAAGGATATGATAGCTAACGAAAAAAGCTATACAAGACCTTTTATAGCCTTTTTGTATAGCCTTTTTCGAAGGTCCTGACAGCCCATGTTATTAAAAGTCTGGGACCTTTTCTAGCGTTTTTATAGAGCTATATTGGATGCTATTATAAAGTACGAAGATACAACTTATATACGATGCTATAAAAACATTTGATAGCGTTTTTTTATTAAAGCTATAATATGTTTGTATAGCTAAAATAATGTGGTATCTTTAACATATAATAGCCTTTTTCCAACGCTATAATATAGTATTTATAACTGTAATTGTATGCTATAGTAATGTTATTTAATTCTTTCCAATTATTATTATTATTATAATGACTTGTTGATAGCATTTCGTTCTTGCTATATAAATCTTTCTATAGCTTTAACTCATGGGTATAAAAGAGGTAACCTTTTTTTTCAAAAATAATATTTAATTTAATTAGATTTTGATAAATTTTAGCTCAAGTACTCAATTTTAGTGAAAATATATACACATAATATACTTCATAACATAATAAATACTAATAACTTCATTCATAATCTATTAACATTATAAAATAGAATATCCAATAATTTCCTAGAATAAAGTTGTGTCTAAATAATACAAGGTAGATAAAGTATTTAGTGACCACACCAACAACATAAGTTGCCCTCAAAATACAAAGTGTTCAAAATTCACCAAGTGTTCAAAAATCGTAGTTGAGCTGTCATCGTTGGTTCTCTTTTCCTTTGGTCATTCACCTACATAAATTTATAAAATCTATATCAATGTACGATTTTGTATACGCCAAAAATAGTGAATATTCAATAGACATAGTAAATCTTTTAATAAATGTAGATAAATAAGAATAGAAAATAACATACCAATAATCACTTTATCAGATGGCCATGCAACTACACTACCCAAAGCTTCTTCAATACATGTCATCTCAGACATAGGCCTCCACAAATATGCATCAGGTTTCTTTGATACATCAACTCATACTCTCACTGCATGTGGACCAATAGGAATGTGATGAACAAGAGCAGCTGGATCATTAGAAGACCATCGTCCTTTTGCAACAATCTCTCTTGAGCCATACCAATCTAATAATTTGCACTTAATTTGACTATTTTTATTGATACTCTATCGAAAGGAAAATATGAGATATTAGAATAATATAATAATAAAATCAAGAATAATTCTCATCACATTACAAATAAATTTACCAATGAAGATGATATTAGAAAAGTTGAAGGAATATTTGTTGCCTTAGGTACACTTGCAGAGCATTTGAAAGTTCCTCACTTGGATCAACCTATGATAATTTCATATGAAACAAAAAAGTTAACTAATTATAAGAAAAAAAAATGAATGTAAGTGATTTAAAGAAAAAAGATTACCTGTTTCTTTATAAAACATGATATAATTGCTTTCATTTCTATCATTTCTTCCTCCGTCTTCAAATATTCTTTTTCAAGGACCTTGTACTTGTTATCTTGTTGAGATAAGAGAGATAGTTTTGTACAAGTCACACCAAGCCCAAATCCTCTTACATGACCACGGTCAGGGCCAATAACTTTACTTAAAGCATCATCAACCACGTTAGTTGTTGAAGTTGTCTCAGCCTTAGTTTGTTCAATGTGCTCCTAACAAGTATATGCGAAATTATATAATACAAACTCCATAAGAACACAGTAATGTTACTTTCAAACAAATTTCACATACTCTATAAGCACAATATCCCAACAAAGTCAATGCTCCTAATCTTTTCCAAGCCTTTCTCCCCCCCTCCTCAAAATATAATAAACTTCAATCAAATCATTCTTCAATAGAAGTTCACAAACTCCATAAGCTAATTATACCAACAAAGATTATTCTTAACAACATTTTAAGAAAAAGACCATAGTAATGTTACTCTCAAACAAATTTCAAATACTCTCTATAAGCACAAAATCCCATCAAAGTCCAATAATGGTTCTTCATAAACTTTTTCAAGCCCTCCTTCCTACCACCCCTCCCCCCCCCCCCCCCCCCCCCCCCCAAAAAAAAAAAAAAAAAAAAAAAAAAACAAAATACACTTCAACTCAAATCATTTCTTCAATAGAAGTTCACCAAATTCCATAATAATCATACCAACAAAGACTATCACAACATTTAAAAAGAACATATAATGTTACTTCAAACAATTCACATATCTCTATAAACAATAATATCCTCGCCACCCCCCCCCCCCCTTCCCACTATAGCTAAAAAGGTAAGTAAGAAAACATACGAGTGTCTCAGCAACTTGTGCATTCACCGATTGTCCGTCCTTCTTTTTGTGTGTTTTAGTCCATAATGCAATCCTCGTGACTGAACTTGGATTTAAACTACTTTTTTTCCTTACAAAATAAGATTAAAAAAATGAACTCACATACAATATGAAAGCGAAATTGAAATATAGTAACAATGATGTTTACCATCTCTTCAGCCAAATGGGCATACCCTTTCCTACTACATGTATGTGGAAGACTGTTTTTTCTTCATGGCTTTGTATTTTTCACTTTTCATCTACTCAAATAGAAGACATTCAATAATTTTATCAAAGTAATAATAGGAAAAAGTAAATGTACTCGCTCTGAAGTAAAAAATTTCATACCATGACTAGCCTTTTCAGTCATAAAGACCATCCAGTTTTCTATAGATTGCAAATTGTTGGGAATTAGCTTCAAAAGTGCATCCTTTGTTGGGGCATCTCGAATTTGTTTCACTAGACGAGATTTTCCTGCCCTCCATAATCTACCCATCTTTTGGAATTTTTTTTTTTTTTTTTGTCAATCTTTATCTACATTGTACCTTGACTAAAGTTATGAATAGTTAGTAGTAAATCATAATTATATGTGCGTTCAATTTGAATTATATAAATGAAATAAAGTAACTTTATAATTGGATAGATTTCCATAAGACTATTTTCAACCTCATATGTAGTTTCTTCCAATTCTCTAAATTCATTGGTACAACCTCTCTCACTAGTGGACCAAGAAATGAAGCTAATCCTACCGATTTATCCCCAATGTGTTGTCCATATTCATTAAAAATAAGGTTCACTCTAGATTGTTTATCAATGGCTATTGTCTTCATCTTTGTAGGGCCCCTTGTTCTTTTTGGCAAAGCCATTGTTTCAGATGGGGGTTCACTGACTATATGATCTTCATTTTCAAGTTTGTTTACATTAGAAGTTGTTGTTTGCCTACAAATTACTAATCTTGTTCGAGCAGTCGGAGAGTCTAATGTAGTAATTGAAGTAGGATTATCTTTAGTTGTCTTATCATTAGGATTGGGTGAGAAATATTCAGAGTGGTCATTCGGAAGAGGCAAACTATCATTATCATGGTTAGACGCATTTTATTTTTTCCTCTGGACCCTTACCTCTTCTAGTTGGTGGTCATGCAACATTTCATCACTAAAAATATTCCTTCGTAGAGACCTTTTTTCCTTTGACTTTTAGTTTCAAAGTATCTTGTATAGTATGAGATGGTAGCTTGTTTTCATCCATCTCAACCTAAAAGCATCATTAATAAATAATCAATAGGGGTCATATGTTAAAAAAAAATAATGAACTCTTTTTAAAATATAAATATTTACCATCATTCGTGATCTCACTATTGTGAAGGTGGCTTATCCAATGACATACACATCGATATTGATACAAAGTTATGAAGAAGTATTTATGAAGAAAGTTAATTAATAGTAAATAACTTACATCAATATATCATATTTGCCAAAGTGGTTAAAAAATCTTTACAAAACAAAGGTTAGATCATGTAATCAAAACACCTTTACAAAATAAATATTATAAAGTATAACAATCACAAACAAGCATTTAGACAATGCATCAAACTGCTCCTCAAATCAAAACACCCTCACAATCTTGTCTTGCATAAGTAAGCTCATCACTTTCGTCAACGTCAATTTCTACACTATGAATTTGTTCATTACTAACCACAATACCATCATAATTCTCATCGTACATCTCCAAGTCATGAAATCCTCTTGGTGATGCTTTTAATAAGGCATACCAACTTAAGGTGTCATGTTCTCTAACATAAAACACTTGTTTGACTTGCGATGCAAAGATGAAAGGCTCCCGTACAAATATGCTTTGACTTTGATGTAAATTAACAAGAGTGAATCCTTCCTCGACTTTTACTCCATTACGAACATTTTCCTAGTCGCATCGAAGGATTGGAAGTTGGTAAACATAATTATCTAATAAGATGATTTCTTATAACACCCCATAATAAAGAACTAGGTTCACAACTTGAGATTGATCTTTTGCACTGGATCTACACAATGTTCTAGCATGTACAATAACACCACTATTTTGGGTTGATTTTTCAACACTCTTTATATGAAATCGTTTCCTATTTATGATGTATCCAGTATAAGACATACCATTTTTTTTTGGGCCCATTTGCAAGCCATTTTAACAAGTTAGAGTAACTTTCAACAAATGAATCTAATTCAATCTGGTAAGAATAAACATACCTACTTGTTAGTGAAAGTATATTATGGTTTTAAATTTTCATTTGTTATTAAATAGTTAGTATTACCTTGGATTTCAACCATGATGAAAATTGTTTTGTATGAATCTTCCGAAGTAGATTAGAATCTTTTGCTAGTTTTTTATCTAAGATCATGAGTTCATTCATATGCATCCTACTCAGATAAGTTGTCATTAAATAATAGTCTTAAATTAAACTAAGTAATATTGTTACACAAAATAACTCACTCGATAAATGGTTCCACCTCTGCTGTATTGAATAGGATATATCGATGTCCTTTCTTCAGTACATAATCAGATAATACAATTGGAGTTCCAGAAGATATAGAGCGACCCTCTACTATGACATCATTCTGGTAATCTTCATTCTGTTATTGTTTATTCACTACCACAACTGACTGTTTAAAATACTTGTTTGAAAAGTCGACACATTCATCAGCTAAGTAACATGCTGCAATACACCCTTCTGGTCGTGCTTTGTTTTGTACATAACCTTTCAATATCTTCATATATCTAGATTAGTTGTTATTAGTATAAGGAAGACCACAGTTATCAATATATCAAAAGTAAAATAGTTACCTTTCAAATGGGTACATCCAACGAAATTGAACAGGTCCGCATATACAAGCTTCACGACCTAAATGAATAACCAAATGTGTCATTATATCAAAAAATGAAGGTGGAAAGTACCTTTTAAGAAGACATAAAATGTCCACCACTTCTTTTTCAAGCTCTAACATAACCTCTCTGTCAATTATACGTTGGCAAAGTCTATTGAAATATGAACATAGCCTGTATATTGCATGTCTTGGACCTTTTGGAAGCAAGCCTCTAAGCACCACAGATAAAAGTTGCATCAACACATGATAATCATGAGACTTCAACCCCATCACTTTGCATTCATCTAATGATACGCATTTTGAAATGTTTAAACTGTATCCATCTGGCAATTTTAGTTTGTACAACCCTGAACAAAATAATTTCTTCTCAGACTTCGACAATGTGTGTGGAGATGGAGGTAGGTAAGTTCTCCCTCCTCGTTCTTGAGGATGCAGGTCAGGGTGAATTTTCAAAAGTTGTAAATCTTTTCTTGCATTAATTCCATCTTTTATCTTTCCATTTATATCTAATAATGTACCTATAATACTCTCATACACATTCTTCTTCATGTGCATGACATCCAAATTGTGGCATATTGGTAACTCCTACACAATCAAAGTTTCAAATCGTTAATGGTCTAGTTTGAACCTCAATAATTTGAAACTCAATAAAATACACCATAAACTTAGAGTTCGTTAACCTTCCAATATGGTAAATCGAAGAAAATTGATCACTTCATCCACCTTTGATTTGACGATTCTTTATGACTCTTGCTTTTTCTCTTTTCACCTTTCCCCCAATAATTATCAAAATCTTCAAGTTGAGCATAAATTGCACTACTTGTTGCAATTTTGGGAGGTAACTCTTATTTTATTTTCCCGTCAAACCATGCCTTTTTTCTCCGATACGGATAAGCCCTTGATAAGAATCGTCTATGAGCCATATATGCAATTTTTTTTTACTATGTTTCAACCAATAAGAATGAGTATTATCTTCATAAGTTGAGCATGCATATTTTGAAGAAAATCAAACATGAGGATTTCCATGAGCAGTGGAAAGGATTGTTCCAAATTCCATTCGAATTGAACATAAATAATTACAGTCATAAACGGAAACTAACAGGTCATGCAAATATAGAAATTACAGCATGCTAAATGATGATACAAGGGATAGAGGAATCCAAGAACAGCACACTCGAACACAACGATCGATACAGCCAACAAACACGAACACAACGAACAACCAACGACTCCTTGAACCCAATCGAGTCTAAATCGATCCACGAACAGAGTGAGGATACCACAACAATGGTTACCTTGGTATTCTCGGTGTGAGAATTCAGGAGTTTTGAGCTCTGTATGATCTTAGCTTGAGGAAGAGACTAGAGGTCTACGATCGAGCAAGTGGGAGATAGGAAGCTTGTCTATCGTATAGATAATGTGCTCGATCATTTAGTAAACGGCAACCTATCGTATAGACTTAGCCATCCGATCATTTAGCTACGATCAATTGATTAACTATTGTATAGTCAAAGGTAAGCGATCGCTTAGTTGATCGTGTAGTCTCTCAACACTATCGCTTAGTGAAACACTTTCATTTGATAGCTTGTCTCCGTGAGTCTTTCCGAATGAAGCAACTTTTAAAATTAGGAAAAAAATTTCCTTTTATCTCAGGTTACCATAAAACCACCAATAACCTCTCACTCAATTGGTTATTAGAGAAAAAGAATTAAGTATCAAATAATTAATATATTATAAATAAATATGATAACCAACTTACCATATTATATTTTTAATCTATAGTTTTAATATTTCATCTCATGAAACATACAAACTATAGTTCTTTTTCTATTTTATGGTACTTAATGTAAATCATATTTACAGTAATTCCCCCACTTGATGTATCTCATACATCACACCAATTATAACATATATAATTGAATTTTCTCTTGTTAATTTGAACACTTTAAATCAATCCCAAAATCTGATTCTCAACTTGAATCCATAGAGCTACCAAGGGGACCTTATAGACCTATAGATTGAAGCTCCAAAGGTACGTGAATAGCTGATTAAACTCTGTAGTCATGAGATCAACCATCCGTTAACTACCAGACATTCCACTAAAGACTAATAGCCGCACTCTTCTAACAACAAATATATTTCTGTGTCCATATCAACCAATCAACAGTGCGATAACCCTTCACAGTATCGCTCGTAAGTACAGTTGGGACAATTTACCATTTTGCCCCTGTAGTTACATCTAACTCCTTAAGTACTACCGATTCCTCTAATGAATAATAAGTCATAGTCCTACTATGACTAGGTCCTCTCTTCCAAAGAGAGGGTGTGGCCACTATGTTCAAAACCCGGAATCAGCCCTTAAGGGAGCAATCTATCTACTTACCCCTGCTTTGGGGAAGGAGTGAATTCCATCTTGTGTAACTGAGTTCTCAGCTCCTTAATCAAACAAATCCTCAAGAAGGTAGTCTTGTTGAGTTGGCAATCTAGCTACTCTCACCCATACTAATCAAATGACAACCCTCAAAGGCAAGAGTTCCCAAAACACTCAGGATTAAGGTCATGTCACCTATGGTCATTTTAGTGAGCTATAAGTCTCAATTATCAACGGCGTTATATAAAGAGACTAATCATCTCGTGGTCCGGTCTTGTACAAACTCTTTATATAGGACACCCTCACTCGTATGTCTCTACATGAATGGTTCGGATCTACCATCTGTAGTAGTTCATAACACTTGTAAACCTCTACAAAGTGGGTGGTATCCGTAGTGTCACAAGGATAAGGTATCCCTCCTTTATCCTTATACTACAGACCATTTAGGTTATTACTTAAGGCATGATCCACTTGTATATCTCATATACATGCTTAAGTTTACATAAAATAACCATGAATATTTGTTTATTGGATATGAGTAAATACAAATAAAATAACTCTTATTTTACTAATAACAATGTGTAAAAAGTTTACAAACTACGAGATTCTAGGAGAATTAGGACACTAATCCCAACGTTTTACCTTTTGTGGTGCATTCGATAAGATTTCCATATGCTTGGAATGTTGGGATTGATGCTCTAAAGTCTCGTGTCCTATAGTTTGTAAATAGCTTACGAATGCTTGTGTTGTTAGTATATGATATTTACTTCACATCTTGTATTTTTCCTCAGTTACTTGTTTTATTTGCTTTACCACAAACCAATAAACATAAAATCTCTGGTTATTTGTATGTGACTTAAGCATGTATGTAGTAACATACAGTGGATCATGACTTGAGTGATAACCAAAATGGTCTGTAGTATATGGATATACAAGGGAAACCTTATCCTGGTAACACTACAGATGTGACCCGCTTTGTGGAATGGTCACAAGTGTTGTGACTTGTCACATATGGTCTGATCCTGATCATTCGTGTTGAGGACATGCGAGCGAGGGCGTCCTATACAAAGAGTTTGTATAAGACCTGACCACGAAGTGTTAACGTCTCGTTATATAACACCATTCATGATAGAGACTTCACTTCATTAGGATGACCATAGGTAACATGACCTCAATCCTGAGTGAGTTGGAAACTCCTGCCATTGAGGGCGGTCCTTTGATTTGTATGGATGCGAGTGGCTAGGTCGCCGATTCAAACCTACCATTTTGGGGATTCATCTGATTTGGGAGCTGGGAATTCAGCTGCACATGATGGAATTCACTCCTTCCCCGAGGTGGGTAAGTAGATAGATAGCTCCCTTAAGGGCTGATTCTGGGGCTTGAACGATGTGGCGCCGCACACCTTCTCTTGGCCCGAAAGGTGTTCACACATAGTTGGACTATGTTGTATTGTTCATTAGAGGAATCAATGGTACTTAAGGAGTGAGATATAACTATAGGGGCATACCGATAATTTTGTCTAGTTGTACTTACGAGCATCTGTGAAGGATCATCATACTCATGATTAGTTATATCCAATAGACACAGTAATATATTTGTGGTAAGAAGAGTTCAGCTGTTGGTCTCTAGTGGAATGCCTGACAGTTAACGGATAGTGGATCTCGTGGCTAAAGAGTTTAGTCAGCTATTCATGTACCGTTGAAGCTTCGAGCCACAGGTCCATTAGGTCCCCTGGGTAGCTTGGATAAAGTCGAGAACCAGTATTTGGGTTAATTTGAAATGTTCAAATTGACAAGAGGAAGTTCGATTATATATGATATAATTGGACTAGTTAATTATATATGATATAATTGGCAAATGTATGAGATACATTATTTTGGAGGAAATTAGATATAAATATGATTTATATCAAGTAGAGGAGAAAATACTATAGTAGATATGTGATCAAACTATAGGGTAAAAAATATAATATGATTATATTTATTAATTAATTAGTTGATTAATTATATGATAATTAATCCATTTTTCACGTTCGGACGTGGGTTAATGGGGAGCGTCGGTTAATGTAACCGATGAATTAAGATGAAAAAGGTTTTCATTTTGATCACTCATCGTTCAATCGCCCGAAGAGAAAAGTGAGAGTGCGCTGGTGTTGATCAAAACGATCGCTTGAGAGACTATACGATAGCTCTTCTCCGCCTAAACGATCGTCCACCTCGCGCTAAACGATCACACGTTATATCCTACACGATTGAATAGCTTCTTTAAACGATCGTATAGTGTGTCGGTTTTATTAAACGATCGTGTACCTTTTCCTAAACGACCGTTCAGTAAATCCTACACGATCGTGTAGCTCCTCTTAAACGATAAGCATTTCTGCTATGCGATAACATTTTCTTCTCTCTTGCTTGCTTATCGACTACACGATTCGTGTTACCTCCATCCTCTACCAAATTCATCAAAGCCCACCCTTTGGGTTGTCACTCCGAGAATAACCAGGACTCTTTAGTGGTGGTGTCGTCCCATTGCGGTCGTGAGTTCGCGTTGTTCGTGCTGCTGTAGTCAATGCTTCTGCTAGGCGTTGGTAGATCTCGTGGAGGTTTTCCACTGCATTGGAGTTTCGAAGTGTGAAGATTGTCTTCAACTGGTATGGAACTCTGTCTCTTTGTTAATATGTTGTTCGTAGCATGCCGTTAATTAGAGTTTGTTTGCATAACTATATGTGTTGAATGTATAATGTTGTATTTCGGTCACTGTGAGATCGGAGCGATCCGAGCACGCTCATGGGACTTTCGGAAAGAGATCCTTCAGGAAAATGATTTATAGTCCACATAAGAATTGATCTCAAATTGAAATGCGTGTTACTTACAATATCATAAACTTGTACTCCTTTTCATAGTTGTTGTAAATCTTCCACCAGAGGTTGTAAATAAACATCAATATCATTTCCTAGTTGTCTAGGGTCAGGAATCAACAATATCAACATTATATTTTCCTTTTTCATGCATAACCAAGGAGGAAAGTTGTAAGTAACAAGCATGACTAGTCAACAATTATACCGACTACTCAAATTGGAGAATGGGTCAAACCCATTTGTAGCAAAGCCTAACCTTAGATTACGTGGATCCATTGAAAACTCAGGCCACTTTTTATCAATTGTTTCCCATGCAACATAGTCAACTGGTTGTCAAATTTTCCCATCAGTACTTTTATGGTTCCAATGCCAACGTAAATTTTCACTAACTTCATTTATTTTAAACATCCATTTAAGTCGTGGAATGATAGGAAAGTATCTCAATATCTTCGCATGAACACCTTGTTTGATTTGGTTTGTTCATTCATCAATATTCCATCTTGAAGTCTCACAATACGGACAACTTTCTAACTTTTCATTCTCATTTCTAAATAGGCAACAATCCTAAATCAAATTCCTTGAAAATTTTTCTAATTTCATAAATAGATCTTGGAATAACATTGTCCATTGGGAGCATGTCATGCAAAAGCCCTAAAAGGTTGATGAAGTTTGTATCTGACCAACCATTAAAGGTTTTCAGTTTATATAATGCTACAGTTGCTGACATTTTTGTATACTTTGTACAACTTGCATACAATGGAGTATTTGCCTCTTGAACCTTTTGAGAAAAATTGTTTTCCTTCCTTGATGTAGAATGGTCATTAATGTTGTCCTCTTCTCCCATATATGTGCTCTCATAGAAGTTTATTACTTCAAACATAAAACTATCATCCACTTCATTATGGACTTCATCCCCTTCACATACTTCTCCATGATGATACCGAATATTATATGTAGGGTCAATTCCCTTAATGACCAAGTGCTCTTATATGATTTCAAAATCACAATGTCTCATATTTCTACATTCTTTACATGGGCACAAAACTTTATTGGCATTTGACTTCCTTTTCTTCACTTCTTGTAGAAAGTTCCATGCTCCTTTCATATATTCATTACTAGCACTATTGGACAAAGTCAATTTTGTTAAGTATACATCAAAAGATTAATTCAAAACTAATAGTTAGTTACTTTTATACCGATTTAGATGCACCCAATCTTTGCTGAACATTTTCAAGGTGTTGGTAATCTCTTTGGATGATTAGTTCAATCGCCAATGACTTGGTCACCAAGCCCTATTTGAGAAAAGATAATATCAGTTTTCAATAAGCTAACCTGTGAAATTCATAGGCCTTGCATCCTATTTCTGGGATGATGAAGTAACAAAGAATTAAACGTTCAAAATTGTGACGGAATCCAAATATATTAATTATAAAAGACAAAGGTGGACCTAGACAATGTAATCAAATTCATTGTTTGACAAGTGTTGCATGAGTTGGTGAACACTCCTAATTGACTATAAAAGTACTTTCCACTAGAGTTAGTTTTTGGTCCTGGGGATACTTGCTACTTCAAATCCTAATTGTCTATAGGAGTGTTTTGGGGAGCAACAACAAGAGCCTTCATTCACAAATCTCAAAACAAAACCACTATACAATAAAGGCCTCAAAGGCTAAAATTAGAAAACCCCATAAATTAGAATGAAAAAAGTAAGGCAGTGGGCATTTATTCCCTCACACCCATAACATGAAATTCCCCAATGAAACCTTCGAACCAAACTCATACATAATTGTGGCAAAACAGGGCAATAGATCCAAACTCCATGTGCAACCTTCTGAGATACAACACCTAATTCCCTCTATATGCAACAATAATGCCTCTGCCCTTTGGGTTTCTAATCCCCTCTCTCTATGAGCTCAACTCATTTAACTCAAAATAGATTGAAATTGGACATAAAGGAAACAAAGGAGGACAAAAATTTTCAAATTAATAAGAGAGAAGAGTATGTGAAAGGTGTTCACCTTACAACTCTCAAATATGTTGTGTCTCTGAAGATGGTGAGAATTTGAAATCAACGACTACTTTGCTCTTATGTCTAATTTTTCAATAAACTTTTTTGATGGCATACTTCTAAAAAATAAATATGAAAAGAGACATAGAAAAAAAAGAGTAAAGAGAAAGGAAATCAGTGAAAAATATAGATAGAAAGCAAAATAAAAAATAACAAAAAATAATAACAAAACTTAATACAACCACAACCTTCCAAATCAAACTTTTACATATATACTAGTTTTACAGTCACAAGACATTCAAAAAACATTCAGAAGGGGGAAAATGGAAGAAAAATCTAACAATATATCCTAGTGCACATGTTATAAGGATAGTCGTTCATCCTAGTGCTTCAAGGGTATCTATCCCGTATCCTTCATTCTTGTATATTGTTTTTTACTCATTGTAAGGATGGTTGTTCACCCGAGTGATTTGGAAGCCTTTTGTAAAATTTGTTCATTAGCAATGGGCTAATTATTAAAGAAGAAGACTTGTTTATATCTTTAAGAAAAAAAAAGAATACTTGTTTCTCAAATTAACAAATGTTACAATGTTACTGCATTTTTTTGTAGGAGAGATATGGGTCAGCCGCTATGGAACTTTTGACAAGGTCTTATTTAGGTTAATCACTAAAGACACGGCAAAATACCTTAAAAACTACTTAAAACTATGATTACAAAATCAACTTTAACTACCCAACATAAATACAAAATTCTCAATAAACAAAAACATGAAGAGTACATCATATAACGTCTCATGTAAAATGACTGGATGAAAACCTCCCTCCAATGAAATGTAGATCTATCTTTAAATTGTGGTAGCGGCCACAGAGGTTTTGATTGGATATTTTTCAAAAGTATTAGTGTCTAGTTCTAATTACACAATTGAGAGCACATGAAATGAAACAATCAAAATTTTTTAGTGGGATGCCTGGTTGTGAATTGAATTAGCTTGAAAATCAACCGTTTGGTAACAAAAATAATTTTAAAAACAATTATTCAAATCCAACGAAACACCCATATATAGAATCCTTATGAGCTATCTCACAACATTCAAAAGAACACAAAATCCTCCCAAAAAGAAGAAGTAATTGAAATTTAACGTTTGGTAACAAAAATAGTTTTCTTCTTTTCTTTAAAGTTCAATAACATATAGGGTATTGAGAGACTTTGAAATGTTTACCCTCGACCTCATGTCCTAACTAGTTGAAATATCTCATATTAACATGTACCACAATAATCAATACAATTCTTTTAACTAGTTTCTTCAATATATTACACTAAGTGTAATAACGTAACAACAAATAATGCCCAAGTTAAAATTCTCCATGGTCTCTTTCAATGCAGTACACTTGGTAACTTTGTATCCAGAAAAAAAATAGACCATATATATATATTGGAATCCAAGAAAAGAAAATAGTCAAAAGAAGAATAATAATACATAAATAAATAAAGAGCTTTTTTTCAAGCTAAAAAAACTTATATCAATGGCCAACGAAGAAACCCAAATGAATCTGCTTTCCTTTTCCCCATAATATAAATTCTTATTAACTTGTGTTCTAGACCTTTCTGCAAAATGAAACCTTGAAAAGAATTACACAAACCATTCAAAAGAACATAAAATCCCAAAAAAAAAAGAATTAATTAAAATTTAACTTGAAAGAAAAAGAAAGAACACAAAATCCCCCCAAAAAGAAGAAGTAATTGAAATTTACCTTTGGTAATGGCGAGCTTCGTCTTGTGAACGAAGGAGATCTTATGTTTGAATGAAAATAATTTGTTATAGTATGAATGCAAATTTACCTTTATAGGTTTCCATTTTGAAGAAGACCGTTGGTGTTGGAGACTGTGCTTGGTTGCCATGTTTTCAATCTACTAAATAGTTGGAAAACATTAAAATAACATAAATACCTGAATTAAGAGTTAAAGAAAGTTCAATTACACTTGCTTGACTGAGAAAGAGATGAGTCCATTCTCCTAAAACACGTCAGGAAGAGATGAATGTACATACAACTCATATAACATATAATGTCTCCATAAGAGAGACAAAATCCTCTAGGGGAAATTGGTGACTAAAGCTGAGAAGGTAGGGCTGTAAAGAACATCACATGTTGCATATGTAAATATGGATTATAAACGGTAAGTTTGTAATGACTTTCATAGTAGACTAGTTCGTGGTTTTCACCCCTTTTTTCTTGGGTAATATTTCTTACACCAATGATATATATGTTTCCTCACCATTCTTAAAAAGAAAATGCCCCCAGAGACTAAGCTCAAACATAAAAGACCGCATAAAATTTTAATATATATCGACTTAGAGGGACTAACTCTCGTTTGGTCTAGAGAGTGAATACCGAACTTTATCCTATTTCCTAATTGAATATGAGGGAACATTATTGGTTGCCAGGTTGTTCTTCCAAGAACAAAATTATATATAAAAAAGAATTCCACAAAAAACATAACTTTTAAGTGATCAAACATACCTTAACAGCAAGTTGTAGAAAAAGAATAGTAACAGCAACTTCTAAGTTTCCAACAGAGTACATAAGCCTAATGATAAACAATAAGATAGACAAAGCTTGCAATACAATAAGTATGACTTTTCGTATTGAAATAGAAATGATACATCGAGTAGAGAGAGAGAGTGTGAGAGAATGGGTCACAAACCTACCCGATAGCTCTCTTTTGCCTGAGCCTAATGTAAAACTATTCATTCACCAACTCTTCATTTTTTGTACCAACATCAATAGTCACAAGTAAGCTGGGTTGAAGAAAAGAGAAAAACCAACAATGACCAAAAACAAGAAGAAATGAAG
The DNA here is from genome assembly GCF_009727055.1 of Benincasa hispida. Lineage (NCBI taxonomy): Eukaryota > Viridiplantae > Streptophyta > Magnoliopsida > Cucurbitales > Cucurbitaceae > Benincasa > Benincasa hispida. The sequence goes on from NC_052349.1 coordinate 60,998,710, forward strand.
CAACATGGTTAGTTTTAGAGATCAAATCTAGGTTAAGATAAGCAGAAATATATTAAAGAATTGGAAGAGATCATGTAAGTACTCACCGCAGAAGGAGATCTGCGCTAGGTCAATGAGTTTGAACGAAGGAGAAGTCGAAGGAGTCGAAGGATCTCAGATCTGCGCTAGGGCAAGTCTGGACGAGGAGTCGAAGCGAGTTTGAATAAGTCGAAGCGAGATCTGCAAAGGAGTCGAAAACGATTCATTTGAACGATAGGATGAATGATCAGTTTGAACGATCGGATGAACGATAGGATGAACGATGATAGGATGAACACTAATAGGATGAACAATCAGAGTTTGAAGGAATCGATTATTTTTCCCTCGCGTCAATGAACAATAGGCGATGAACGACCATTATTTTTCCCTCTCTCTCACGTGAATTTTCGGGCGCCACACATTTCCCTCTCGCGTGTTTTCCATTTCCTTTTATAAATTTTTTCCTTTCTTTTCTTTTCTTTTATTTTTCTTTATTTTTATTTTATTTCATAGCCTATTTTGAAAAGAGTTATTCCCAAAGGCTATAAAAAGGCCTTTTTTTTTTGTAGTGAATTGTTCCAAATACTTAATAGAAAAGAAAAGGACCAAGTAAGGTAAATGTGATTTACTTGTTTTGGACTCTTGTTTAGTGGAGAATGATGATTCAGCCTGGATAATAGATTCAAGACACCACTAATCATGTTTGTTCTTCATTTCAGGGATTTAGTTCTTGGCGGCAACTGGAGGCTGGAGAGATGACGATGCATGTTGGAACTGGACACGTCGTCTCAACTACAACAGTGGGAGTACTTTGACTTTGTTTACAAAAATCATATATTATACTAGATAATGTATATGTGGTTTCAAGTTTGAAAAGGAACCTTATTTCTATAAAGTGCCTATTAGAACAAAAATATTCTCTTTCATTTGATGTAAATAAAATGTTTGTTTACAAAAATGGTGTATATATTTGTTCTGAAAATCTCGAAGATAATATTTATTTGCTAAGACCGTTAGCAACTAAAGCCCTCCTAAATACTGAACTCTTTGAAACTACGATAACTCAGAATAAAAGACTTAAAATTTCTCCTAAGGAAAATGCCCATCTTTAGTGTCTAAGATTAAGACACATAAATCTCAATAGGATTGAAAGACTGAACAAGAATGGACTGCTAAGCGAGTTAGAAGAAAATTCTTTACATGTATGTGAGTCATACCTTGAAGGAAAAATGACTAAAAGATCTTTTATTGGAAAGGGTCACAAGGCCAAAGGACCCTTAGAACTTATACATTCAGATCTCTGTGGTTCGATGAATTTTAGGGCAAGATGAGGGTTTGAATATTTCTTCACTTTTATTGATGATTATTCTAGGTATAGGTATGTTTATTTAATGCATCATAAGTCTGAAGTTCTTGAAAAATTCAAGGAGTACAAGGTTGAAGTTGAAAACGTATTAAATAAAACCATTAAAACATTTAGATCTGATCGAGGTAGAGAGTATATGGATCTAAAATTCCAAGACTATAATAGAACATGGAATTGTATCCAAACTTTTAACACCTGATACACCTCAATAGAATGATATATCAGAAAGGAGAAATCAAACCCTCTTGAACATGTTCGGTCTATGTTGAGTTATATTTCTCTACCTAACTCGTTTTGGAGTTATATAGTATAGACTGCAACTTACATTTTGAATTTTGTTCCATCCAAGAGTGTTATTAAAATACCTTTGGAATTACAGAATGGTCATAAAGGTAGTTTATGCTATTTCAAAATCTGGGTTGTCCAACACATGTGCTTGAGGAAAATTCTAAGAAATTGGAACCTCGTTCAAAATTGTACCTATTTGTAGATTACCCTATAGGAACGAGAGGTGGTTACTTCTATGATCCCAAGGATAATAAAGTGTTTGTGTCTACAAATGCTACCTTTTTAGAAAAGAACCACATAAGGGAACACAAACCCCGAAGTAAGATTGTGTTGAATGAATTTTCCAGTGAAACTACTGAACCTTCAATAAGAGTTGTTGAAGAACATAATATCTCAATAAGAGTTGTTGAAGTTGGATCATCTAGTAGGTCAAATACATCTCAAATGTTGAGGGAACCTTGACATAGTAGGAGGGTTGCGGGTTATATGAGTTTAATAGAAACCCTAGCTATCGTAGTTAACAGAGATGTTAAGGATCCATTGTCTTACAATAAAGTAATGAAGGATGTTGACAAAGATGAGTAGATTAAAGCTATAGATTTCAAATTGGAGTCTATGTACTTCAATTCTATTTGGGATTTTATGGATCAACTTGATGGGGTAAAACCTATAGGTTACAAGTGGATCTACAAGAGAAAACGAGGTGCTAATAGGAAGGTGCAAACCTTCAAAGCTAGACTTGTGGCAAAGGGTTATACCCAAGTTGAAGGAGTTGACAATGAGGAGACTTCCTCACCTATTTCCATATTGAAGTCTATCTGGATACTCTTGTTCATTGTCTCATCTTATGACTATGAGATTTGACAAATGAACATTAAGACTGCATTTCTAAATGGCAATCTTGAGGAGACCATATATATGGAGCAATCTGAGGGATTCATTACCCAAGGTCAAGAGCAAAAAGTTTGCAAGCTTAATCAGTCCATTTATAGATTGAAGCAAGCTTCTCGATCTTGGAATATAAGATTTTATACTTCGATCAAATCTTATGACTTTGATCAGAATGTCAATGAGCCTTGTGTCTATAAGAAAATCATAACAGTTTAGTAGTTTTTCAAGTGTTGTATGTAGACATATCCTACTAATTAGGAATGAGGTAGGTCTACTGACTGAAATATAGAATTGGGTAGCGACCCAATTCCAAATGAAAGATTTGGGAGAAGCGCAGTTTATTCTAGGCATTCAGATCTTTAGAGATTGAAAGAACAAAAACCTGGCCTTGTCTTAGGCATCATACATTGATAAGATGCTTATCAAGTTTTCGATGCAGAACTCCAAGAGGGTTTACTCCCTTTCAGGCATGGAGTTATATTGTCTAAGGAACAATGTCCTAAGACACCTCAAGAAGTTGAGAAAATGTGATGGATCCCCTATGCATCGGTTATTGGTAGCCTGATGGCTGATATATGCAATGTTTAATGCTAGACCTGATGTCTGCTATGCAGTGGGGATAGTCAGTAGATATCAGTCTAATCCAGGATTTAACCACTAGATCGCCGTTAAGAATATCCTGAAGTATCTATAGAGAACGAAAAACTATATGCTCATGTATGGTTCTAAGGATTTGATCCTTACAGGATACATGAACTCTGATTTTCAAACTGATAAGGATTCTAGGAAATCCATATCAGGATTAGTGTTCACTCTTAATAGAGGGGCAGTAGTTTGGAGGAGTATTAAGCAGGGGTGCATTGTTGACTCCACTATGGAGGTTGAGTACGTAGTGGCTTATGAAGCTGCTAAGGAAGTTGTGTGGCTCAAGAAATTCCTGTCTGATTTGGAAGTGGTTCCAGACATATCAAAGCTCATCACTCTTTATTGTGATAATTGTTGTACTGTGGCTAATTCCCGAGAGCCTAGGAGTCATAAGCATGAGAAGCACATAGAGCGGAAGTATCATCTCATTCGGGAGATTATGCATCGAGGGGACATGATTGTCATGCAGATAGTTTTGAAGCACAATATTGTTGATCCATTTACAAAGGCCTTATTGGCTAAGGTGTTTGAGGGTCACCTGTAAAGTGTGGGTCTATGGGACAAGTCAGATCTAGTCTACGACAAGTGGGATTTTTTGTACTAGGTGCATATTATGTCCTAGTTTACTGTTTTTTGCACTTTTATATTAGTATGGCTATGACTTTTATGATGTACACCCCACTAGCTTTAGGACAAATGAGAGATTGTTGAGGTTGATGCACTAAATCTCGTGGGTCTTGTAGTTTGTAATTTTAATATACACACAATTTTGTTTATTTAATAAAATATGAGATGTTTTATTCAAAATTTAATAGCATTAACCCACAAACCAATAAACTAACATCCAAAGTTATCTTCTATAGTTTAAACATGTATGTAGAGACACACAAGTGGATCATGTTTAAGTGATAACCTAAATAGTCTGTAGTAGATGGGTAAGATTGGATACCTTAATCTGGTGACAGTACGAACACGACCCGCTTTGTAGATGTTACAATTGTTTTAAAGTGCTACAAATGATTTGATCCTGATCATTCATGTGGAGATATGGGCAAGTGTATTATATACAAAGGCGTTTGTATAAGACTGAATCACGAATAGAGACTTACATTTCACCAAAATGACCATAGGTGACATGACCTGAATCCTGAATGAGTTGTGAACTCCCGCCTATGAAGGCGGTCCTTTGATTTGTGGGTGAGAGTGACCAGATTTCCAACTCAATAAGCCTGCCATTTTGGAGATTCTTCTAATTGGGGAATTGGGAACACAGCTACACAAGACGAAATTCACTCCTTCCCAACGTTTGGATAAGTAGATAAATTAATCTTTTAAAGATTGATTCTGGGGCTTAAACAATGTGGCGCCACACCCTCTCTTGGCCCGAAAGGGGTTTGGTCTTAGTTGAACTATGACTTATTGTTCATTTGAGGGGTACTTAAGGAGTGAGATGTAACTATTGGGGCAAAATGGTAATTTTGGCCCAGCTGCACTTACGAGTAATTTGTGAAGGGGCATCGCACTATTGACTGGTTATATCCAATGGACAAAGAAATATATACGTAGTGTGAAGAGTACAGTTATTGATATTTAGTAGAGTGACTGGCAGTTAATAGATGTTGAATAATTTAATTAAAAGAGTTTAATTAATTATTCAAGTACCATTAAAGCTTCAATCTACATGTCCATAAGGTCCCTTTTGTAGCCCAACAGGGTTTATTGAGAATTAATTTTGACAAACATGTGTTGCGGGGGTTGGAGAAGTTTTTATCTTCTTCTTCTTCTAGTTTCATTGAGAACGATCACTTGGTTTTTTATCAAGCTCTCATATAAAGTTTTTTCCTCTCTAAAAATATTCTCCCTCTTCCAAAATCTTATAGCTCATACAACTCCTGAGAATTCCCATCCTAAAGAGAATACAGAGGCAACTCTTGTGGTGGTATCCTCACTGACGTGTTCGTGATCAATTCAAAGAAGATGATTTGTGAAGAACGGTTCTTCAAGGGTACGTATTTCTCCTAACCCTAATCTTTTTCCCTCTCTCATGCATACTGTAAATTTTTTTGTGTTAATGCATAATTTGGTTATGTAAATTTCAATTCTATATAAAATCAAAAATTGGGAACGATCCCTGCTTCTGCTGCAGAACTTCACGTTCTTTCAGTTCATTGCTCAAAAAAGAAGGAAAGAAAGAAAAACTTTAAAAATTAAAAAAAAAAATTACAAACCATATTTTCTTCAAACAAATATGGGTAGAATTATTGAATAAAAAAGTTTCAAAACAAAAATAGTAATCATAAAAGCATATTATTTAGAGTTCAAAAAACTACATTAGATATCTAGAACATATGAACTCAACTCTACATTCTAAACACATACATTTGAACTCAGACTAAATAACTCTACACTCCAAACATAGACATATGAACTCCACAAGCATATGAATTTCAGACATCCTATCTCAACTCAGCGTCTGAAACAACCCCTAAGTGTTATATTATATGATAGCATGCTCATTGTTTTCATTAGTATTAATAAAAGTTATATTAATTAATGAAAAAACATGATCATGCATCATATTAAATATAAATTTCAAATTTAAAGTTTAGTTTAATTCCTAAAATATGTATCTGCATGATCATACTATATAGTTTGCATGGTAATAATATAAGTGTTATATTATATGTTTTAATATATGATTAAAAGCATGTCTACTATATAGTTTTTCATTAACATTAATATAAAAGTTATATCATGTATGTTAATGAAATTTGATATGCATGGAATATGGTTTTATTAATTAGTCTGTAATTGTTATATTCAGTTAATAATATCATGAGATGCATCTCATAAGATTGCATGCTAACCTAATGCGATTAGAATCAGATTAATTAATTTATTTTAAATGGTTTAAAATTTGATTAGTTAATCTTCAATTTTATTTCTAGTGAGATTAGATTTAAAACAAATCTTTTATTTTGTTTTAATATAATTAAAATGTGAAAATAAAATATTGACTATAAAAGGACTCTGTCTAATGAAGGTTCTACCTAGGGCTTGGGTATTTAAGTTGACCGTAAGGGAATACCCCTACCTGGAAACCAACCTAGGAGTTGAATTAGTCAAATTTTTATTAGCACGCAATGATATGATTAAATTTATTAAAATATTTAATAAATATTAATCACATATTGTTAAACTATCCAATATAAATATTATATTGGGCAAATTTAACAAAACTTAAATAAACTTTTTAGCCTAATTTACCTAAGTTTTGAACCCTCAATTTCAAAATACTTAGTGGGAGAAAATGATATATATGATATGTCTGTTCTCCTATGTTTTCGGGTAATTCACACCGTGAGATTCATGCTTGGCCACGTGGTACCCATAGGAGCATCCCCCTACAAATGATATTTGCATGGATCAATATCAAGGTGAACTAGAGAAAGTATTCATAGTAATTGGGAGAGGGATGTGTGTCAACATATCCCGCCGTCTCCATCATTAGTTGACAACGTGAGATTCATGCTTGATTTTGAGGCACCTTTGATGTGTCCCCCTACGAAAGGTGTTTGCATGGATTGATAACAGAGTTAACTCTTGAAGAGATAATGTTATATTTTTTGTTCTCAATATTGTTCTTCCCTATGACAGGTTTATTGCGATAAAATTATAATTTCCAAAATGATGGGTTGCACTTACAAAAATTCATTAAGGTAGTTAGTGATATTCTGACCAAAATAATGGAAATTAAATATTATAGGAATAAAAGTTATTTTGGTGTAATATTTGGTTGAGAATGTCTCATTTTAGTGAAAGAGTAATTGACCCTATGGTAGCACTTATTCTAGATCACTAGAGTATCATAGCAATAGAAATTTAAATTAATATGAATAAGATTCTTATTTTAGGTTCTTTTTAATCTATATGCTAAATTAGAATGGATAAAAGAATGCATATAGTCTTAAATAACACGTTTTATATATTTCAAGGGTATGTCAATTTCTCTTAGGAGTTTTAGTTTTTAATTATTGATATCAGTGAAAAGTTTTTATAAATAAGTTGCTTGAAAAAATGTCATCAACACTTATAATGACAGTGTATTTTTAAATTTTTTTTTTATTTAGAAAATGTTCTCAAAAGGTTGTTGCTAATTCATGAAATGTTCATGAATTATAAATGAAGAAATAACTTACTTTTATCTCTAGATAACATATAATGTGTTTGAATTAGAAGATAAAATCATGATAAAAACATATTGTATGTTCAAATCATGGGAAGCTAAGTGACCTCAAAAGTTATATATTATCTGAGTTCAAGAAAAATTTCTGTGACTAAAGCCAATAAGGAAAACGTTTCCAAAGAAGTTTGAAATGTCAGACGATGAGACATTTTAGAAATATCTTAAAAAGGAAGAAAGATTCACATCTGTTAAATAAAGATTCACTATCAGAATTTTTTCTTCATTACAATTGAATTATGTTTCTTGGCAAATACTTAAATTAGTAGAATAACTTCTACTAGTTGGCAACAAGAGAAATGTGGCTTTGTTAAACTTAGTATATATTGAATACTTTGTTAAATATAATCCTAATATTTTGAAAGTTACACCGATGTTAGACTCCACTAAGGATGTGCAATAGAGATTGTAATTTTGAACATTATTTCCTTCAAAATATTTGAGAAACAATTTTGGATTATGAAAGTGTTGTAAAACTGGTTTACGGCTTTTCAGTATTTGGGTAAGTTGAGATACTTGTGTCAAAACGAACCCTTAACAAATTTGCTTGCCGAAATAAATGTTCGAAAATACATCTAAATATAGGTTCTTCTTGAGTAGTTATAAAATAGTCTTTTGTACAATCCAAAATAAAAGAATGTATTTGTGTGACAAATACTGGCTTTATTAGGAATGTCAAATGAAAGGTTATGAACCTGTAAAAAGGTTAAGTTGTGTTGATGAACTAGTTTTAAGTAAGACCACTTACTAGTTAATAAGTGTTGTTAACCATTTATTTTCATTTAAAAGTCAAATTCTAATGGTCAACCAAATAAGTCTTCATCGTAGTGGGAGAGTTATAAGATAACTCAACCTATATAAAGGCTTACTTGAAGTCTACATTGTCATATTAAATGACAAGATGAAAACTTATAATCATCAAAAGTAATGGGAGAGTAATGAAATGACTCAACCTTTACAATGATTGATTGAAAGTCAAAGTTGTCATACTGGATGACAAAAATTAAAGAAGTGTTGACAAAAGACATTATGTCAAAATCATAAAACTTGAGATCAAATATATGTACTTAATCTCAGTCTTCTTTTGTACATTTTCTTGATGGGTAAAACTTTGATATGAATGAATCTACAAAAGGAGACATAAAAGCGTAGAATTTGAAGACACGGATCTTCAAAATGAGACTCTTGGCGAACGGTGAGAACTAGCACCGCAACTGGTAAGGAAATTAGACTGTGAGTCAATTTTCTTACTTGTTGCTTTGATAGAATTTTTATGTATTATTTGATTCATTGTTGCTTATGAGATATGTAAAATTGAATTAATTATTTTATGAAAAGAAGTTCAATGCATCCACAAAATTAATAAAAATTTCAAAATTGCAAAAGGTTTGTAAAACTGTGATGTTCATTTGAGAAATAAATTTCACAATTAGGATCTTTTAGTATAAGGGTTTGACATAATATCATAATCCATGACTTTGAACAATGAAAATGTTCTCATACAGACAAGAAAATGAAAAGTAGGTATTTATCTGTAAACACTAAATTGTAGGATTAAAAATAGATTGCGAGAGAAACATCATGGTAATGACCAGATGGTAGTTATTGACATAACAGTTTGAATTATATAACAGGATTCTCTAGGCTAAAGTGTGAGAGGATCTTCTAGAATGTCTAGGCCTACGAAACATGTCTCTAGTGCACTAGGACAAGTGGGAGGGCATGTTGGCTACAGAGTGTGTCCTAGGATACATGTCTTACCAGCTTATGTCTCACTAACTTTAGTGCAAGTGGGAGATTGTTATGATGTATGCCCTAAAGCCTTGTTGTTAATAAGTTATTTGAAATAATGGTTGATAATATATGCAATTATCTATTAAGAAAAGATCCAAGGTTATTTTATGTAACTTGAACAATATGTGAAATACATACAGGTGGATCATGTTCAAGTAATAACCTAAATTGTTTGTAGTATATGGGTAAGGTTAGGTGTCTTATTCTGGTGACACTACAGATACAATCCACTTTGCAAGTATTACAAGAGTTATTAGTGTTAAAACTGATTTTATCCAAATCGTTCCTATGGAGAAATGCGAGTGGAGGTATTCTAGAAAAAGTTTATATAAGATTGGACCGTGAAATGATTGATCTCTCTTTATAACATTGTTGAATAGGTTAACATTTCGTAGGATTGGGATGATCATAGGTAACTTGACCTCAATCTTGAGTGATTTTTGAACTCATGCTTATAAGGGCAGTTCTTTAATTTGTATGGGTGAGAGTGGACTGACCCGCTGACCCAATAAGCCTACCATTTTTTGTATTTATCTGAGTAGGATGCTGAGAACATATTTACACAAGATGAAATTCACTCCTTCCAGTCTTTAGGGTAAGTAGTTGAATTGCTCTCTTAAGTTTGATTCCAAGTTTTAAACAATAGGGCCCCTCCCTTTCACTGGCCCGAGAGGGTTTTGTTTATGGTAGGACCATAAATATATTGTTTATTAGAGGATCAATAGGACCTAAAGAGTAAGAGGTACCTATAGAGGTAAAACGGTAATTTGACCCAATTATAGTTACGAACAATTCATGATGGGTTGACTTATTGATAATTGGTAATATCCATGGACACAAAAATATTCTACGGTGCAAAAATGCGACTATGGGTCTTTAGTGGAGTGACCCACAGTTAATGAATGTTGATTAATTTAATTAGAGATTTTAATTAATTAATCTCATATCAATGGAGCTTCTAATCTATAGGTCTATTATGTCTCCCTGCTAGCTCAATAAGGGTAAACACAAGGAATATATAGTTTTGGAAGATTTTGAATTCTTCAAATTTTAAGAAAATTTAAATTGATTGTATATGATATAATTAATATAATGTATATAGATACAATGTATTATAAAGTAATTTTGAATGAGATTCAAAATTGAACTATATAATATGAGGGAATAATATATTTGAATAAAATTCAAATATGATATAAATGAGATTCACATTATAACTATAAGTTAAATTTAATATGAAGGAGATTCATATTAAAATTATAGGTTAAATTTAATATAAATGAGATTCATATTTAAATTATAGTTTATGAAAGGAAAATGCATTCAAATATGTTTCAAATGTAATATTAATTAAATATATGATATTTAACTAATTAGATTAATTAATATTAATTTGATTTAACTTAATGTAATATTATTTAATTTAATTAAATGTTAACTCCCGATCTACAGTTACAAGGGAGTTAACATGAGAGTGTGGGGATTTATCTCCCCTCTCACTTGATTTGCAAAATGGTTTTTCAATTTGAATGAGAAAGAGACAGAGAAAAATTATTCTTCTTGGAACTCACTCTCACATTCAGCTCTCTCTCAATCTTTCATTACTCAAAATCACAGAGAAAAGGTTTCTCAATAAACTTCTTCCCGATCTTCCAAAAAGGTTCCCATAAACCTTTTTCTTGTTGGATAATAACGGTGAATATCTAGGTGGTGGTGTCCTGTTCGAGATCGAAGAAGAGTTGTTGAGATCGTGATCACAACGAAGATTTGGAGAAAATATTGAAGAAAGTCTTCAAAGGTATTTTCTTTTTCCTTGAATTTCTTCACAGTAAAACATGCTTAATTAAAATATGTTTAAACTCTTTTGTTTGTATACCTCACACGCTTCCTCATGGGATTCGATCCCTTAAAAAATAAGACAAAAAATCAAGATAAGATAAGATTTGATCTACCTTGTCTGAGAATAGAAAAAACTCATATTCTAATCCTAATAGGGTTAAGTTAGCCCTAGATCAAATCCTCTATAAATACACTATTATGACTTCTGATTTCTTCTTTATTATCTAGTTCTCATACCGCCTTTGGCATCAACGCTCTTTCTCTTTATTTTGTAGGCAGTCTCTTCCTTAAATTACAAATTTATTGTTGTTGTCACATGAAGACTAGGTGTGTTTTTCCCATCCAAAATTTGGCATCAACAGAACATAAAAGGCATAGGTGAGAATAAATTAACAAAAAAAATGCTGAAAAATAGTAAAAAAAATGGGCAGTAAGCCGAAAGTGAGGTTTGAAAAAAATAAATATAGTAAATACTTAAAAGGATAAAAATTTAAAATAGAGACATCCGTACTCATTTCTTTAACAAGTGTGTACATCGATTTAACAGGATATAAAAGTTAAGAACAATTCGATAATTGAAGAAATGAAACTACTAATTAAGAAAAAATTGCAAAAATATGAAAAATATGATGAATTTTACAGTTTTGACAAATTTGAAATAAAAATAAAATTCATGATTGATGTAAAACTTAATGAAAATTGGCAACATTAATTACACATTATTTGCTTACAACTTCTTTCATACAAGACAATTTGTTTAAAATTTCCCAACAAAAAGGAAATAATTAGTTTGAAATTTTCACCATTTTTTTTTTAAAAAAAAACATTCCTTGTAGCAAATTTCTCAAACTTGCCAAATTGAAAATTTCCATCAATTTTTTTTCTTTAAATTCCTTATAGGCTGCTTTCTCAAACGGAAAACTGCCAAATTCAAATAATAATAATAATATAGAGGTTGAAACTTCTAAATTTATAATTAAAAAGAAAAAAAAATTGTTATAAGGATAGTTTGGTAATCTCAAATTATGGAAAAATTAATGAACCCTGTGAATAAAAAGTAAACTTATTTGAGATATTTTAGAAAATATACTTTAAAGTTGAATCTATTTCACACAAACTTCTCGAAATGTTTTTACATGGCTTGCTCCTACTGACTACACATTATTATTGACAATGACTCTTAGATAGATCAAGATACAATCCATATTCCTTTTAGCTCCTTCCCTTAATGCTTTCCCATTCAACATAAACTTGGAAAAAAATCTTGAAAATTAAGATCGACTACAAGAGGTAAATTTTGTGCTTTGAAGATTATTCTCACTTAAAGTAACATTTGCAACAAGGGATTGATACTAATAATTCTTATTTTGTCTGAAGAATGTGGAAGCTTCCAACTGTGCAATTTGGTCCTGTGAGTTTCCTTTCTTAATTTGGAAAGATTTTTTTACCAATTTATTTGATTGAATTCAAGTATAGTTCTAGCAGAAATTCTATTCTAGAATGCAGAAGATAGGTTGTTGGGAATGTAAACATACTAGACACGTAAAAAGGAATTGTCATTGGCTAACTTGGCATGTGCAAGGTGTGTCTGGTGGAAGTTATGTCAATGGCTAAAAATCTTTTTGGTGAATGATCCTTTTAAGTCTTTGTTTCAAATGTAAAATTAAATAGGGTTGGTGTAATGCAGTGTTCACGAGTAGACTTGTAGATCATATTGGACCACCATTGGCTTGTTCATCAAAGATTTGTCCTTGACTTGTTAATCTTGTGAAGCTATTTATCTCATACATCAAACTCTAGCCCGTTGATCTTATGGATCGATTCATGATTTGTTGGTCTTTTAGATTGACCCTTTCTCATCTCATCTTATTAATCTTATTTGATTGGTCTTTAACTTCTTGTTCTAATGATCAACTATTGGTTTTTTTATCTTATGTATCAATCCTTAACTTGTTGATCTTCTAGACCGATTTCTAGCTCGATTATTCGATTTTTGGGGGTAGACTTTTGACTTGTTGAATCTTATCTAACGATTGTTTGTGCTATGTGAGCATATTTAATCTTGTTGGATGTATGCTCTAAAACCTCGTAGTTATATGTTATTTGAAATAATGGTTGATTATTTTATATGCAATAATCTATTAAAGAAATATCCAACGTTATTTTATGTAACTTAAACATGTATGTGGTTGACATATCATGTTTAAGTAATAACTTAAATGGTCTATAGTATATGGATAAGGTTAAGTGTCTTATTTTGATAACACTATGGATACTACCCACATTGTAATTGTTACAAAAGTTGTAAAGCATTATAAACAATTTGATCCTAATCATTCATGTGAAGACATGTGAGTGGAGGTATCCTATACAAAGAGTTTCTATAAGACCGAACCGTGAAATGATTAGTCTCTCTTTATGACACCGTTACTTGAAGAGATTAACATTTCAATAGGATGACCATAGATGACTTGACTTTAATCCTGAGTGAGTTGTGAACTTCTGTCTATGAGGGCAATCCTTTGATTTATATGAGAGAGAGTGGTCATATTCGACGACTCAATATGCCTACCATTTTGGAGATTTGTCTGGGTAGGGATTTGGGAACATAGCTACACAAGATGAAATTCATCCATCAGTTCTAAGGTAAGTAGATGAATTGCTCCTTCAAAGGTTGATTCCAGGTCTTGAACAATGAGGGTCCTCACCTTCTCACTGGTCAGATAGGGGACTAGTTTATGGTTGGACTATAACTAATTGTTCATTAGAGGGATCAATGGTACTTAAGAAGTTAAATGTAACTACAGGGATAAACGGTAATTTGATCCAACTATAATTACGAGTGATTCGTAAAGAGTCGACTTACTATTGATTTTATTCATGGACACAGAAATATATCTATAGTGTGAAGAGTGCAGCTATGGGTCTTTAGTGGAGTGACCTGTGGCTAATGAATGTTGATTAATTAGTTAAAGAGTTTAATTAATTAATCTCGTGTCATTTGAGCTTTTAATCTGTAAGTCCATAAAGTCCCCTTACTAGCTCACTAAGGGTAAAACAAGAATTAATTCATTTTTTAATTACTTTGAATTGTTCAAATTAAATAAGAAAATTAATTGTATAAGATACAATTAATTTAATAATATACATAGATACATTATAATATAAAGTTGATTTTGAATGAGATTCAAAATTATATTTTGTTATATGAAAAGAATAAATATTTGAATAAGATTCAAATATTATTTATATGAATGAGATTCATATAAAACTATAAGTTAAAATTAATATGAATATGATTCAAATGTATAACTATAGGTTAAATTTAATATGAATGAGATTCATGTTAAAACTATAGGTTCAGTTTAATATGAATGAGATTCATATGGAAGGAAATACGTTTGAATATGATTCAAATGTGACATTAATTAAATATATGATATTTAATTAATTAGATTATTAATATTTATTAAATTAAATTAAATAAGATTCATGTTAATATTAAATTAAATATAAAAATTAATTCTCCAGAATTAACAAGGGAGTTAACATGAGATTTAGGGGAGTTATCTCCCCTCACTTATTTTTTTTCTTTTTTATAAAATGGTTATGTGAGTTTAAAGAATGAGGATGGATCTCACAATTTCCTCTCTATAATACAAATTCTCTCTCTCTCGAAAGTTTTTTTTTTTACATAAAATTCTTCTGTAAAAAGTTATTCTTCCCTCACTACAAGAAATTTGATATTTAGTGGCAAAGTTTTGCGTGTGACATAATTGTCTCTAAAGTTTAACTTTTAGTGACATTTAAAGGAAGTATCACAAAAAAAGTAATAATGAGTGACAATGTAGTGGTTGATGTTACTAAAACTTTCAGTGGCGTTATGCTCTTGTCACTGGATGTGATAATTTTCAGTGACAATAAATTGCACCACTAAAAGTTTACTATGCGTTATTAAAGATACAATTTTTTTACTAGGGTTTTTTTCACTTAATATCCAAGGCCTCATTTTACTCTCCCTCATGCCTCTTTCAGCACTTTTACTAGGGCACGTGTTTCTTCACCATTCTCACTACGATGGTGGTCGATCTCTCTGGTCATAACCTCTCTTCTTCATTAATGGCACAAAATCTTTTCAACATTCAGTCGTTGAATCTCTCTCGCCTGGTATCCTGGTATGTTCAATTTCTTTATTTTTTTTGCCGCTTTTCGCCATCTTGGATCTAATAAAGTTGTTTTGCTTAAGATTTGAGTGCTTATGAGATTTCTTTTTGGTTTAGACCAAAGCTGACTAGTATGATTTGTGCTTAAATAGTCTTTATGTATTCTCTAGTTTGAGAGTGGGAAAATGGTGTGAGTAGTATAAAAGTTTTGAGAGAGTGTCCTTGTAATAGGGATCAAGAGAGAATTGTTCTGCGTGATTGTAACAATTTTTTACATAGTGGATTTCTTTATGGTGGGTTGTGATTTTTCTCCGAGTTGGGAGTTTTCCACGTAAATTCTTGTGTTTTCAGATTTTATTGATTTCTTGTAATTTCTCTATTATTTTTTTTTTTGTCTATTCCTACAGTAGGAATGGGATGTTTTTTTTCCCAACAAATGGTATCAGAGCGTCAGGTTCATAGTTTATTAAATTTCTGACTATGTTTTGTGGTTGCAGCTTTATCTGAGCTTCTACATCATTAAAAAAATCTTGAAACAAGTTGCAATGTTTTGTGAATAATGTGAGATGTTCACTATTTGCTGATTTGCTAGGATTGAAGCAAATGTGTATCAAGCTTTATGAGTCCAGTAAAGTTTGATGTGGAGAAATTTGATAGAATGATCAACTTTGGCTTGTGGAAAGTGCAAGTCAAGGATGTGCAGATACAAAATGATTTACACAAGTGTAAGTTAAGCGGTAATGATATTCTAGTGTAGTTCCGAAGTGATTCCAGCAGAGGTTCAAAGAAGTGAGTCTTCGAGTAGAAGATAGACTGCTGGGGATGCATATAGTCTGAGCACATGAAAAGTAGAGCAACTTCGTAAAATGGCTCTAGATCATATGCTAACGGTATTTTTCACATCAAGGGAGACGGTGATTTCCTTTGAAGAAGACGAAAATCATCCTTGTTGTATGTCTGTTTTACCTTGATAGAAGATGTAATATTAGCGGTTCCACAAGTTTGCACACAAGGCATTAGCTTGGCGGTTATGCAAGGTATATGGTGAAAGTTATGTCGATGGCAAGGTGGAAGTTGCACCATAAATATCAGCAAGGTTTATTAGCATGTGACAAAAAAAGGAAAATCTTAGAGGTGGTATTCCAAGTGATCTACTTTTCACTATGGAGTAGGTTATAGTTCTCTAACTTGAGAATTATGATTGTTAGTGAAGACAATGAATGTAGTAGAAGTTGTGGATTCTTCAAATATTTTGTCAAGGTAGAATTTTTCGAGTTTTTATCTTGTCAAGGTAGAATTTTTCGAGTTTTTGACAAAATATTAGAAGTGCAGTTTGTCCCACATCGTTTAAATTAAAGAATGGAGATGGGCTCCAAACCTATAAGAAGAGTTCATGCCCTTGGTTTTAAGTTACCCCAGTTAGAAACACTTTAAGTTTGAGTGTGCTAACTCTAATTAAATCCCCTTTACCCCTTTATGTATTTTCTAGTTTGAGAGTGGGAAAATGGTGCATAGCATAAAAGTTTGAGTATGCTAACTCTAATTAAATCCCTTTTACGTATTTTCTAGTTTGAGAGTGGGAAAATGGTGCATAGTGTAACGGTCATGCTTGTCCAGGGCCTGTTGCCCATGGCCGCATGCCCAATCCAACCCCCTTCTAGCATGTTTTCATGTCCTATATTGTATTAGTTTAGTTAGCTTGCTTTCTTTACATTTTCATTGTAAGTGACCACTCGCCCTTTTGCATATGCAAGGGCGCCAGTTGGCTTTTTGTTCAGAATGCACTATATGGGGATAAGACTAACCATCATTTCCTCATACCCGGAGTAGTACTCTATAAAGCCGTTGTTGTTGCTTATTGCTTTCTAGTCTACTACAATCTTTCTTTCTTTATTCACACTCACAAATCTTCTTACGAAAACCTTTTCTCCAAACCCGTTTTCTAAAACCGTTTTCCCTAAAACGGGGGTGGAGGTTGCAAGAGGCACTCGGTGTGCCATCGGCAGTCCGTAATCGAGTTGGCTGGCTTGTTCGTGAGCGGGAACAAGTGCCGCACAATCGCTAAGAGAAGCTTCCGAAAGAGCGATTGTGACACATAGCATAAAAGTTTCAAGTTACCCCAGTTAGAAACACTTTAAGTTTGAGTATGCTAACTCTAATTAAATCCCCTTTACATATTTTCTAGTTTGAGAGTGGGAAAATGGTGCATTTTTTACTTAATAGATTTCTTTCTAGTGGATCGTTTTTCACGTAAAGTTTTGTGTTTCCGGTTTTTATTTTTATTTTTATTTTTTTGTAATTTCTCCATAGAAGTGTGAGGTTTTTTTCTCAATAACTAGACCCACATGATTAAATGAAACTAATGAAGGCCGGTGGAATTAAGAGTTATCAGTTTTATTTTAATTTTATTTAATTTTGCATGCATGTCAATTAATAAATAGTAAATATGTAATTTTGTAATTAACTTAAAAATAATAATGTGGCCATTAGTGACTGACAAAAAAAATTCTGATCCGACTATCATCAAGAATGCACATGATATTGTCCTCACTTTTGACCGTTGGGTGCCACATACTATCCAAAATTTGACCGTTGGACCACTACAGTACTAATCCAATGTTGTTTATTGGTTTCTAATCCGTTCGCTTGTCGATGTCGTAACCATTTATCACTTAACATTTTTCTTTTCAATAACCTTACTTTTTGATCATAACTTTAATTTTTTGTTAGCAAATTTGCATGATTCAAAAAGGCATGATAACCACTTTTTGAAATTTTAGAGTATATAGATAATTGAAAACACTGAAAGTATCACATAAATGGATTAAAAGTTGGTTGGTTTCAAAGCATGTAATATGATTGAAACCAAGAAAATAATGAAAAGGCTACAAAATAAAACGCTTTAATCTTTATCCTAATAAAGTTTGTTGTTGTTTTCTGCCATTGAAATTAAAATAAAGCAAAAGAAACAAAATGACATGAAGAAAATAGGAAGGGTTAGAAAAATAAAAAGAAAGAAATTAGAGGTAGTGATGAGAAAGAATGGTGTGGATTTGGAAATGAATAGTTGGTTGATGGCCACTCAAAGACATGGCAGTGAGTGTTTGCTACAAACGCAATTGGTGGGCCATTTTCCATTTTAGTCCGCCAATTATTCGCAATCCCATTCTACTCATCGCTGCCTGCCAGGTCCTCTTCAGTCTTTTCCATCACTCCCTCTCTCTCTCTCTCTCTCGAGATGCTTCCCCAACTTTCTCATTCTCTTTAATTACATCAAGTCACTGTTTCATAGTAACCCCCTTAGGTCTTGTTTGGAGTGAAAAACCTAACTGACTTTTACGTGACACCAATGATTATTTTATAATATAGAAAATAAATAATGACACAAATATTAAAAAATTATATACGAACTTATTTGATCCTGAAGTTTACTTTTCCTCTAAAGATTAGGATGAGATTGATCTTTCTTTATCCTACGTTGATCTGATTACATCACCTGCATTTATTTGATCTTAAGTCCACTTTATCTTTAGATTTATCTTTCCTGATTTTTTCTGGAGGTTTGACCTATTTTAGGTCAAAATTCACTCATAACGATAATAATTTTGGACTCATTTGATTATTATTTTGTTTTTAGTTGTTTATCTTTTAAGGTTAAACTTATAAACACTGCTCTCATCTATACGTTTATTTTGTTATACACTCGCTATTAATGTTCTTAACAATAAAGCCAAATTTTGGAATTAAGAAAAATAGTTTTTAAAAACTTGTTTAGTTTTGTGTTTTTAAATCTGATTATGAATTAAACATTTATTTAAGGAATATAAAAACTATCGTAAGAAAATTGAAAGGAAATAAACATGAATTTCAAAAATAGAAAATTAAAAAAAAAATTGTAAGCAAATGGGTCTTTTGTTTTTAGTTTTATGTTTTTTAAATTTATACTTATTTCTTTTTAATTTTCTTATTTTCGATTTTACGTTTCTTTAACACTTAAATTTCTAGTCGTGAAAACAAAATTTTAACGTCTCTTTTAATAATTATTTGATTTTTTTTTTTTAATTTTGATTTTTGAAAATTTTATTCGTTTTCTCATAAATTTTTAATCATCGTTTTCATCTTTTCTAGGTAAATAATTAAATCCTTAACCTAATTCTAAAAATAAGAACAAAATTTTAAAAGCAATTAAAATTAAATGGTTATCAAAACCGGAATTAAAAAACTACTTTTTTTTTTTTTTTTCCAAAACTTGCTTGGTTTTTAAAAGTATTTATAAGTTTAACACTTTTAAAAACAACTAATTATCAATGAAAAAAGTACTCATAATATAAAATTTTAACTATGTATCTTATTTAATGTCTTATATTGAAGTGAACATCTTTTGTGGAGAATTGCACAGAGTTCGAAATTTTGTATTACCACGCCCCATGCACGTAAAATTAGGTAAAATATAAAAAGCAAAGATTTTCTCTCCTATCTAGAAAATAGAAATAGTTATTTAGATTTCTTTCTTTTTAATACGATTTGTAATAAATGTGAATTAACCCTTCTCAAGCATCCAACCATTTGTAACACAATAATATATATTATGTACATATGTTAACGTATTAAGATACATAAAGATATATAACACAATACTTCTTCTTTGTCTAAAACAATTTTTTTTTTTTTTTTCATTTTCCAAAGTTTCATTGTGACACAACCCGTAACTATAAGAAACAAAAACAAAAAACGTGTAATTTTCTGAGATCGTTTGAGTTTTCTAATCGAATAAGTAAATTAGAGTATATTTAATATTTTATTTATTTTTCTTGTTTTGTTTTTCAACAATTTTAACGATTAGATTGACAACACACTCACTCTCTCTGGAATATTTACGTTCTCAAAGATTGTTTTTTTTTCCTTTTAATAATATGAATAGGGAGATTCAAACCGCAAATCGTGTAGTTAATTAAGTCTTATATATTAGTTGAACTATATTCATTTTGACTTTTAAAGATTGTTTTTATATATTTACATATACGTGAATGAGATATTAAAAAAAAAGATTACAAGTCTAACATAAAAGATTAGAAATTAATTGGGACAAAATGAATGAGCTTACTTCTCTATAAAAAAAAATTGGGGAAACATGAAAAGAAAAGAAAATATATGTTTAGATTCGAAGAGTGATCCTCTTCAATTTTGATTTGTATATGATATTGATGAATTAAACACCACCATAAATTGTAGATGAATAAGACCCTCCCACGAATTGCCAATGAACAAGTAGTAGAATAGAAGGCCTCAATATTAAATAATTAGGTTCATGGGAAGTCCACTTGAAGCCATTATGTTAAAAAGACAAATCAGGACAATGGGGTGTGACCACTTGAAGTTGAAAGGGAGTGGCATAACCCAGTTGATAACTTCATTGTTTGGGTGCATATATGGAAATTACCAATTTGTTATTTAATAACAACCCAAAGAAATATATATGATCATATATTAAATTATTTTGTTCAATTATTTTAAATGATAAAATTGTTGAAAATAATTTCGTATGTACTAAAATGTCATTATCTATCATTTATAGAGACTTCTATAACTATCATTGATAGATGTCTATCGTGAACTATCAAAATCTACGACCTATAGATAGTGAAATTTTGTTATAAATACTGTCAACCATATATATCGTATTTTTTTATTATATCATAATTCTTATTATTTTTAGCTAGATATTTAAATTCAAATTCAAATTAAGATTTATTTTATAAAAAAATCTTAAATTATGATACATTATTTTGTTAATATAAATAGTATTAATTTCAAAAGAAATTCAAATCGATAAAAACCAATACGTTAAAGTTCAAATTATATCAAATTAATTATAAATTAATAAATAGTTATAAGAACATTCTTGAAACATTATGTAAATTTAAGATATTCCTAAATAAAAATTCTTTGAAACAAACGTAATTGTCAAAATGTTCTCATAGATATGTAAAAATATTTCTACAAAATAAACATGATAATCTATTGATATTTATTTAAGTTTCATAAATGATTTATTAATTTATTTTTTAGATTCACGTAATTTTTAAATATTATTTTTATGAGAATCAATGAACCGATGCGGTATGAAAAGTTTTCCATAATACTGAAAATTTCTAAGGTCAGATTGCAGAAGCGTAAACGAAATGTTGCTAAGGATATATTTAATTGATATATTTAACTTCTGATCCAGTTTCTTTGAAGAACTTCACATAATACATATAATATGTTTAATTAATATATTTGAAATGGATTTTTTTGGTGACAGATATTTCGAATTCTATTTCAAGTTTCCAACATGAATATCCAAATAAAAAAAAAAAATTCGAAACTAATACCTATTCCTAAGATGAATTTGAATTGAGTTGATAAAAAAAAGTATTTTTTAAAAAAAAACTCATTTTTATTTAAACAATTTTAATAAAACTTATTAAAATACATATTTGAAAAGTTATTTTTGAATGGTTGTCAAACATTCCAATTTATTTCAAAATTTACTTATTTTTTAAATTAAACACTTGAAGAAATGCATTTAAAAAACATCTCATTCTTGATTGATTTTGATATTGTTTTTGAAGTATAAGATTTTTACAATTCCAAAATTCAAACTTTGGGTCTCCAAAATTTTATTCAATCTTTGCATTTGCGATTTGACTTCTCTAAAATGCCTATGTTCTATTAATGTGTGATGTGAATTGTGAATGTGAAATAGCATTACTGGAAACTATAATATTTAGTTTTTCTAAAAAGAAAAGCAAAAAAAAACTCCCACCCCCTAATTATACTAAAAAGACAATTTTTTTTTAACTACTTTTTTACTTTCATTGATCTAGAAGCACTGGTTGTATTTTTTTAATAAACACTGGTTGTATTCATTTGCTTTTACTGATTTCATTTTGTATTATTAAACTAGCTTGTTCACCTAGATTAGCATACTAGGTTGAATTTAATATCGAAAGAGCTAGATAATATACCGTTGTCATAAAAGCAATATAGGAGAAGAACATAAAGATAGGATTTTATTTGACCCCTAGAAATATGTTAATATGTGTAGAATCACTAGTACCCATGCTCATTTATCTAAGTTTTAAATTAGTCACATAAATATGTTTCAATTGCTTAGGCCCAAATTTTTAAAAAGAGTCGATTAGATGGTGAATTTAATTCATGTTGTTAAGTTTCGGTTAGGATAGATTGTGGGTGCAATTTAATTGCGAGCATATCTTATTGCATTCTAGATTATGTTTGGATCTTATTGAGCAAAGTAATTGTAAATCTAAAGTAGGTATAGTTGGTCTTAAAAATTGAAATAATTTTGAATCTCACTTTTCATGGATGATCTTTTTATTCTATTATTTTACTTTGTTTTCCAGCATTTTATTTTCTTTATTTCCAAAGTACACAACAACTTCAATCACTTTTCTTAATTATCGAGGAGGCCTTCTTGTATTTAATTGAATGGTTATACTATATTGTCTTGGGATGCGATAATTGGACTTTGTCCATCTTATACTACTTCTCAAAGGTGTACTTTCAATCATGGTTTTATTTATTTAGTTTTCAAAATCCAACATAATATATAGGACTTGCATACATGATTAAATATCATCGAAATAATGTCTAAATTCAATGATTCAAGACCAAGATAACGGATCCTAATACAAAGTAAAAAAATTTTCAAAATTGTTAGAATAACTAAACTAGACGATATCATATGAAGAATTGAAATAGATTCTAAATGAGACCGATAAAAAAGTGTTAGTCATTCAGTAAATAAAATACTTAAGTTTAAAGGTTAGTTTCCTTTGAGTGAGAGAGAGTTAGTTAACTTGAGTTATGAAAATAAGAACGAGTATTTTCACAAATAAAAATAAACAAAAAGGATAAAGAAAAAGTATTTAAATCATAGTGCGAATCATGAAAGTCATCAGCAAAAAAGAAATAAATAGGACTTTGACTAACTAAGCTATAAAAATAATATTATTATTAGTTGGATTGGAATACCTACTAGACAGTAGAATCAAGATAGGTGCCACCTAACTGTTTTTCAGACTAAAAAGATAGAAATAGTGTCAAAATTGTCATTGGGAATGGAGCCTACTAATTATTAAAATTATATAAAAGAAACGTTTTTCTTATTTCAATTTTAGAACTTTTT
This sequence comes from Benincasa hispida, assembly GCF_009727055.1. Taxonomy (NCBI): domain Eukaryota; kingdom Viridiplantae; phylum Streptophyta; class Magnoliopsida; order Cucurbitales; family Cucurbitaceae; genus Benincasa; species Benincasa hispida. The sequence continues at coordinate 61,022,151 of NC_052349.1, forward strand.
AGTAACAGTGTCAAGATTCCATTGGTGATGGAGCCTATTAATTATTTAAAAAAAAAAAAAGGTATAAAATAAAGGGTCTTTCTTATTTCCATTTTGGGATGGGCCTCACATACTTTTTTTCTTTTAACGAGCACAAAAATATTAAAGAACTACATCACAAGATATAAGTAATGCAAAGAGTTTAGGAAAGGAAAAAGTTTAAGTAACAGAAACACTTTTGTTCAAGGCATTTACTGTAAGGTTATGGGTCAAAGCATCGTCACACCCACGAATGTGGGTAAAATAAATATCTTCTTAGGTCTATGCTAAATCTTTAGCCTTTTCAATGAAAAATGAAACTTTAATTATATCAAACCTATCATTGTTAAGTATTTGATCATTTCTAAATAATCAAATTTAACTTAGATGAGATGTAAATTGATAATCAAGATCTAATGGTATTTTATACGTTATTATCATTATTCAGAATGATAATTATTTTTGCCTAAATTATATGAACATGACTTATAAAGTTTACATATTATTAATAAAAATAGAATATGGAGAATTAACTATCCATTAGTTGCACGTCTTTCATAAGTTATATGAAGAGTTATTCGATGAATTATAAAACACATGTATATAACAATTTTGTAGAAAATTTGATATCAGAGATCAATTTTTGTTGAAAATTGTGAGTTTTGGCAGATATAATTTAATGATTAAATTACATGTGTTAAACTTACTTTTCTGTCAAACTTGATTTAGAGTGTATTTGGTTTAACTTTCGAGAGTTTAATTTTGAAAATTAGTCATTTTGGAAAATTTGAAATATTTGATAACTACTCAAAATAATTTTCGAAACACTTTCGAAGTATATTTTAAATAGTTTTACCAAAAGAATTTTTATAAAAATGAACTTTTAAATTTTTTTTTCTCTAATCAATCAAATGGACCTTTGATCGGAAACTAATGGGATTATGAACATTTATATATATATATAGGTTATAATCAATAAATGAATTAGCCAAAATTCAATCAAATTGCAACTTCTGGCCTAACTATAAAACCAAATCGAAAGTATAGTGAGATTTAATTGAAGCATAAAGTCAATAAAAAATGATTTTCTTAAAATTTATTTTGATTTTTAGATATATAAAAAAAATTTTAAGAAAAGTTAGAGTACAAGTTTAGCTATAAACTTTCAAGATTGTTAGAAGAAAGTCTTTGAACTCCAATCGATTGTTCAACTTTTAATTATATGTCAAATAGGTTATTAACATATTTAGTATTTTTTAAATTTTGTGAATCTGTAGGACAAAAAATTGGAAGTTTAATGTCGTGTTAGATTCAAAATTTAATAAAAAATCACATTATTGGTTCCAAAGGTTTGACGTTAATATTTATTTGGTCAATGAAATTTTAAAATGTACATTTTAACTGTTATTATTAATTCTAAGTGATCACTGAGTTAAAATTGACGGTTAGTCAACAAACAAAAATGATGTGACATTGTTGATGTATTCAATTTTAAATATCTCAATTTTCTCTTCTTTTGTCTATGAGAGAGTTGTATTGCCCCCAACAACTTTTGGAAAATGGTTATTTTTAACCAAAAAAAAGTTTTCACTTACAAAGCTAACTTCTTTTTTTAAAACCTACATTTCAACCTCTTTTTTATCTTTTTGAGATTTTAAGTGGAGAGCCTCACATGGCGAAAATATCATTTTGTCCTTTTTTTCTATTAAACTTTTCAAACCCACCTTCGATTTTAGACTATACATAAAAAAAAACAATTGTTCTGATTTATTGTAAGGATTAGAAAATTTATGGTAAAAAAAAAAGTTCTTACGTGAAATTTTCCTTAAGAATTAAGAAAATTGAGGGAAATTTTATAAATTCCAATTCTTATGAAAAATTCAAAATTGAGAATGATAAATTAAAAAAAAATAGAATTAAAAAAAGTAATATCCTCTTACAAAAATTCTCAAAAATTTAAGTTTAAAATAACTCATCTAAACTTACTGGAAAAAAAAATGGAACTGGAATTGCTAAAAAGAATTAAATTAAAATCTACGGAAATTAGAAATCGTTAATTTTCCTTACAAAAAAAAAGATGGAATTGGTTTAACATAAGTTTAATTAAGTAATTAAAAAACGTGATTTAAATAAGATAAAATTAAAAAAAATAATAAATAAATAAATAAATAACAACAACATTTATGGTGAAATTCAATTTTCTGGTAAGAAACTTATGAAGGATATGTCAAAGTTTTTTTTTTAAAATATTAATTATTATTTAAAAACACAACATTCTTCACTTATCCAAAAGAAAATGTAAAAGCTTTTTTTTTTAAAAAAAAGATATTAATTGCTGTTTATATTAGAATTTAAAAATGTCCATTTCCCAGTGTCTTATCGGGAAATTGAACTTCCTGGTAAGTGATTTACTGGGAAGCACATACATAAGGGTTTTTTCATATTAAAAAAATAAAAGAAAGAAAAAACAAGTCTTCCCATTAAGTCATTTAACGGGAAGTTAAATTTCCTGTAAGATTTACTGGAAAATTGGACAAGTTTTTTTTTTAAAAAAAAAAAATTTAATATAAACAGAAATTAATATTTAAAAAAAATTACTTTTTCTTCCTAATAAATAAGAAATGTTGTGTTTTCTTAAATGATAATTAATATTAAAAAAAAAAAAAAAACCTTTACATTTTCTTCCTGGTAGGTTTCTTACCGAAAAATTGAATTTCCCGACAAATATTGTGTGTATGTTTTTTATTTCAATCATATATTTTAAACTAATTAATTAAACTTAACTTAGACCAATTCCCCTTTTTTTAAAAATATTAACAAATTCCAATTTCCAATTTCTTCCGGTAAGTTTAAATAGTAATTTTAAATTTTAATTTACCGGAATTTTAGTTAGAGGATAATTTTTTTTAGTTTTTAATTTTTTTTTTATTTATCATTCTTAGTTCTGAATTTAAAAAAAAAAACTTTACAAATTTTTCGTAACAACTGAAATTTATGGAATTTTCCCCAATCTTTTCAATTTCACGTAAGAATTTTTTCACATAAATGTTTCAATCTTTACAAGAAATTCCAACGAAATTTTTTTAGTAAGGTCTAAAATTGAAGTTGAGTTTGAAAAGTTATAATAAAAAATGATAAAATAACACTTGAATGATAGACAAAATGATATTTTTACTGGACAGAATTCTCCACTTAAAATCTCAAAAAAGTAAAAAAGATGTAAAAAAAATAATTTTTTTCTTAAAAAAAAGGTTAGTTTTATAAGATGAAAACTTTTTGAGATTAAAAATAGCAAATTTCACCCCTTCTTATTATTTCCAGCACATTACACCGTCAGTCCCTTATCTGGTTCCCTTCACATTGTTTTTCATCTTTGAGAACCCATTTAATCGTCATATGCACTTTTAAAAATTTGGAGAAATATTTTCTTTTCTTTTCTTTTTTTTTTTTTGAAAGAGAAGGAAAAGAGGAGAGATTAACTAAGGTTGACCCAAAAAAATTGTGCTACTAGGTTGGGGTGGGGAATTCCCGTATTAAAAAAATATATAATATATGTCTGAGAAATTTTTACATATAGAAAAAATAGCAAACTATTTATAGAAATAATAAAAAAAATATTGATAAATACTGATAGACTTCTATCGACCTCTATTAATAATAGACTTGTATCAGTTTCTATTACTAATAGTATCAATGATAGACTTCTATCAATTTCTATTACTGATAGACACTAATAGACTTTTATCAACCTCTATCAACAGTTTCTATCACTGATAAACACTCATAAACTTCTATTGGTGTCTATCATTGACGCTGATAGACTTTGATAATAATGTCTATCACAACTATCTAAAAACAACAAAATTTTCAATAACAATGTCTAGTGCATGTATCATAGACTATTTAAAAGCAACAAAATACCAACTAGCAACAATAAAATGATTATTTATTGATAGCCAATTGATAATAGTCTATCACTTGTCTATCACCTGTCCATTGTCTATGATTATCATTCTAATTACTATTTTGGAACTAGCAGCAAAACTACCAAAATTGTTATCACTTGGTCTATAATTTAGCTTTCCATTGTATATCATTGTTATTCTAGTGAACATTTTTGAACTAGCAACAAACCTATAAATAGAAAAGAAGAAGAAGGAGGAGGAGGAGAGGAAGAAGGAGAAGCTAGAAGATGGAGATGGAGAAAATAATTAAATTTAAGTTTTCTTTCATTTCTCTTTATAAAAAAAATGTCCTAACTTTAAAAACTTTTATTATTTGTATTTTTTTTAATTGTATGCATTTGTTCGATTAAATTCTCTTCTTTCACAATAGAAGTGTAATTTATATTGAAAAAAATTGAGCTCAAATTAAAAAGTATTAATAAAAAAATTCATAAAGATGAGGATCCAATTCTTCGACCCCATCCCTACCTCTAAGAATAACAGTGATAACCCGTGAAGATAGGGATGGGGAGCTCACTTCCCCCTACCCCAAACTTTCCTTGCCTCGTTGCCAACCCTAAGGGAGATGGAAGAGAGTGATTGAGACATCTATGACAGTCCTAATTATCTAGTCAAGAATTGTTAATGACAATATTGAGCTAGTAGAGGACAAGGCAATGAACAGTAGAAGGGAAGGGAAAGACAAGAGAAAAAAAAGGAATAAAACACTTTTACATAAATAAAGTAATATAGAATAAAAAAGAATTTGCCACGTCGTTTAAAATTTGAAACCTTATAGATGTTACGTCATTTTTTATTAATTGTCTACTTTAACTCCAAAGTTACTTTGTTTTAGAAATACTCTTAAACTTTCAAAATTTTCAATTGAAAAGGAGCTAAGGTGACTCACCACTCGATATGCGGATGTTAAACAAAAAGCACCGACAGTAATTGTAACAACAAAAATACCAATAACAAGTAAAGAAGTAAAGGCACACAACAGTTGGTAACCCAGTTCGGTGATAAACACCTACGTCTGGGGGCAGAAAGCCTAGGAAAAATAATCCACTAATATTAAAGAGTTAAGCAATTTACATTGCAGTACTTATCTATAATACACCAACTACTACAGTGGCTCATGTAGAGCTTAACTCACATTGCACCTAGGTTTCCCCTAGATGTGAAAGTCCCACTCAAGTAAGCATAGGATCCTCTAAGTATGTTAATATTAGCATCTAACACTTCGGCACCCTAAAAGTGTGTGAGACTCCTCTAAACTTTATTATCTACTACTAGAGTGCTATTGGTATCAAAGGTGTATAATAAGCCATCCATTTATGTATTTGATGATTCTCTTTGCATTGAGTAAATAACTTTTTTTAGGAATGATTGATATCTAACACATACATCAACAACAAAGGCAATGTCAGGTCTACTGTTAGTCAAATAAAGCAAACTTCCAATGATGCTCCTAAAGGGACACTCATCAACATTAACTCCACTAGAATCTTTTGACATTTTTACATGAGTTGGAGCAGGAGTTCTTTTAGTACAGGCACTTTCAAGGCCAAATTTCTTCATTAAATTCTTAGTTTATTTGCTTTGTGAGATAAAGATTCCCTCATTAAGTTGCTTGATTTGAAATCCTAGAAAATAGGATAGTTCTCCTACCATACTCATTTCAAATTCATCCTATATCTATTTCATAAAGAGTTCAACCATCTCTTGAGACGTTCCTTTGAAAACAATGCCATCAACATATATTTGAACAATCACAAATTTTTCACGAGAGCTCTTTACACAGAGAGTTTTATCAACTCCCCATTGTCTGTATACATTGTTAATAAGAAATTGGGTCAGACGCTCATACCATGTTCTGGGAGCCTGTTTGAGGCCATAGAAGGCCTTGTTGAGTGTATACATATGCTCGGGGTAAGAAGGATCTACAAATCCTTTGGGTTGAGCAACATACACTTCCTCATTTAGAATTTCGTTCAAGAAGGCACTTTTCGCATCCATCTAATGTAATTTAAACTTCAAAAGACAAACAATATCGAGCAAGAGTCTGATGGCTTCTAATCTTGCAACAGGAGCGAAGGTTTCATCAAAATCCACACCTTCAATTCATCAAAATCTACACCTTCAACTTGTGTGTATCCTTGAGCCAATAGTCTTGCTTTATTTTCGGTCATGTTTCCATTCTCATTAGTCTTGTTTTTTAAAATCCACTTTGTGCCAATAACATCCACATATTGAGACTTGAGGACAAGAGTGGAGATGTCATTCCTCACGAATTGCTCAAGCTCTTCTTGCATGGCATTTATCCAACATTCATTTAAAGGAGCTTCTTTGATATTTTTTGGTTCAACAAGGGAAGTGAAGCAAATATTGTTGGTCATGTCAAGATAATTAATTTTATCATTTCGTTGGTCGTCACTCCTTCTTCCAAGTTCCCAATAATATTACTAGAAGGATGATTTTTACGAACCCTGCTGGAAGGTTGTTTGTTACTAGCTTCTGCCTGCTCTGAGATATTCTGGTTAATCTCTACTAGATTTTCAAAATTCACATATGAACACATGTCAGACGAGATGTTAGGCACATTAGTATGAACAATAGAAGTGATATTGAGATCTTCTTCAATAGGAGGAGAACCAGGGGAAGCAACATCATCATCAATTATAATAGTAATATACTCCATTAGAATATGAGTTTGTTTGTTGTAGACATGGTAAGCTCGACTATTTGGGAAATATCTAAGAAATATCCCTTCATCAAACTTGGAATCTCATTTTCTTCTAGTCTCTCTATCAACAAGAATGTAACATACACTTCCAAATACATGAAAATATTTCACATTAGGTTTTCTACCTCTCCATATTTCATAAATAATGTTTGAAGTTCCTGGTCGTAAGACCACTCTATTATGTATATGACAAGTTATGTTTAAAGCTTCCACCCATAAGTGAAATTGCAGATGTTTTGTATGTATCATCGCACGAACCATCTACTGAAGGGTTCTGCTTTTCCTTTCCATAATCCCATTCTATTGTGATGTAATAAGTGCTGAAAATTCATGGTGAATCCCAATAGACTAACAACAAAACTCAGTGAATTGAGTGTTCTCCAACTCCCTATCATGATCACTTCGAATACATATCACATTCATATTTTTCTCACGTTGTAGTTGAGATAAAGAGCACGAAAAACATAAAAAAAATGTCTAATTTTTTTTTTTACAAAAAAAACGCATCCAGATGTATCTAGAGAAGTCATCAACAACAAATAGAACATATCGTTTTCCTCCTAGACTCTTAGATTGGATCCTAGAACCATATGAAGAAGTTCAAGAATATGAGAAGAGCTTGAGTGGCCTGATTGCTTATGAGAGGCATGAGTTGACCTGATTGCTTATGAGAGGCATGAGTTTGTTTACCAGATAGGCAATCTTCACAAATAATTCCAAGAGACACTGATAAAAAGGGGAGATCAGTTATATCATTAGTTTCAAGAGCCTTATGAATAGATTTCATGCTTTTATACTCAAGACATTTATGCCATAGACTTGCTTCATCTTGTCTATAGAAATGACAAGCCTGTGAAAAATGATCAAGACTCCATAGATAGTAATTATCAGAAGAATGTAAACTTATCATAACGAGAGCTTTGACATTGTCTGTGACAACACATTCGTCTTTGGTAAAGCTCACATTCAGTCCTTGGTCACACAACTGACTGATGCTAATAAGATTGACAGTGAGTCCTTCAACCAACATTACATCTTTCAGTGGAGGAAGATCCGGATAATTTAGTTTTCCTTTCCCAATAATTTTTCCACAAGCTCCATCACCAAAAGTGACCTTTACGAAATTAACAGATTTGAGATTGGACAAATAACTCTTTTCACCAGTCATGTGTCTAGAGCTTCCACTATCAAAATATCGATCACCTTTAGCAGAGGATCTGAGCGAAGCTAGAACCACATTACATTTTTTTTTAAATATTTTTCTCTCTCCATACCTGTTGAACTCTTGTCTAGTTTCTATAATGGTTCTGTGAGAAGTAGGGAGCACTTCTAAAATAGGTAGGTCTGTAGAGAATCTTCAATAATTGATAGCAAAAAGGACGTTTGTGGCCCACATTTCCACAATCATGACAAACCCACCTTGTTCTAGTCAAGGGATTATCTTTCAATACAGTGTTGTTGGTAGATGTACCTATAAAGCCGTAAGACTCGAGATCTTCATCTCTAACAAATTCAATCTTTTGCTTTCCTCTTTGTTTTGACTGGTTCTAATGTTGACTTCCTCTTTTAGAAAATCTAAGCCTAGATTTATCATAAGTAAATTTTCCTTTTGTCAAAAGTTTTTCCAAAAACTCAATTTCAGTATTCAACATTATGATATTCTTGCATATTTAATCATTTTCAGCTTTAGCTTGAGAGAGTTCATGCTTCAAAATCTACAATAGTAGAAATAAATCTATGAATATCAGCTATCATAGTCTCAATTCTTACTTTCTGCCCATCAAGAGCTTTTTTATCATCTTGCCATTTCAGAAAAAGAGTATGATAAAAGGGATCTGTAGACTCAATTTCTTCATTATCATGATCGATCTTTGCATACACATCATATTTAGAAATATCATATGATGAGGTGCTCGAGGAGATGTTACTAACAAGTTCTTTGACATCATGCTTTGAGTCACTGCCATCTTCGGATTCAGTGTTAGACAAAATTAATACATATCCTTTGCTCCATCTCTTCAGAAAAATGGGAAATTCAGCTTGTATATGATCGAATCCATCACACTCTCGACATTTGAAACCACATTCTCGATGTTTGAAATTCTTTTCCTTGTGCGAAAGTAGATTGCCTGACTTATCAGATTCCCTTTTACTATTTTGAGATCTGAATTGATTGGGAGGAGTATAACCATCAGACTTGTTATTATTATAAGAGTCAGACCTCTTACTGAAACGTTTTAGCACACGGTTAAACTTTTTTGAAAGCAAAGCAATCGATTCAGTAAGAGAATCTTCCGATTCTCTATTGTCACTCACCAACACTTTTTTAACCGAAGTTTGAAGGGCAATTCCCTTATTTTTCTTTTCGACTTTCCCATCTAGGGACATTTCAAAAGTGAGTAAGAAGCCAAATAATTGGTCTACTCTCAACTTTGTTATATCTTCAGCTTCCTTGGATGTGACTTTTATGTCAAATCTCTTGGTTAGAGATCTAAATGAAGGAACTCTAAATAGAGAACCAGTGAGTGGAAGCGGATTGTTTCAAATTTCATTGAGGAAGAACATAAACAATTACAATCTGAAAGAAGAGATTATGCACAACGAGTAAATTACAACATGCTTCTTTAGTTAAATAAGAGATAGAGTATGCAAACCTTTGAAGAAATCTTTCTTTAAGTATCCCTCGATTGTTCAGCAACTCGTTCAATAGCACGAACTCGAACGCAACGATAAGATCAACCAAGAGCACGAACTGAAGAATCCTCAATCACTAACGAGTGCAACTCGATCCTCGACCCTTGAACGGAACAAAAACACCAGCACAAGAGTTACCTTGGTATTCTCAATGTGAGAATTCAGGAGTTGTGGGCTCTATATGACTTTGGTTAGATGAATGGAGGAGGTAAACGATCGAGTAGATGATCGAGTAAGTGGGAGAAGGAAGAAATCTATTATATAGACTTGATACTCGATCGTGTAGTAAGAAGAAGCCTATCGTATAGACTTGCTACTGATCGTGTAGCAACGAGTAACTATCATATAGTAATCTCGATACTTGATTGTTTAGGCTGTGAGATAGTATCGTTTAGTAAAACTCTTTTACTCAATAGTTTTTCTTTTTGTGAAGCGATAAAATAATGAATCTTCTGATTTGGAAAACCATTTTTCTTTTTATCTCACAGTTCGTGCATAACCTCCCACTCAAGTCGGTTATGAAAGAAAAAGAATAATTAATTATTATATAATTAATATATTATAAATAAATATAATAACTAACTTTTCATATTATATTTAAATCTATAGTTTCAATATTGCATCATATGCAACAATAAGCCATAGTTATTTTTCTCTTTTATGGCATTTAATATAAATCACATTTGTATTAATTCCTCCAATTAATAATGTATCAAATATATCATATCAATTATATCACATATAATTGGATCAATTTAATTATATCATATATAATCAAATTTCCTCTTGTTAATTTGAATACTTCAAACTAACCCAAAAATCTGATCTCAACTCGAATCCATTGAGCTACCAAGGAGGACCTTATGGACTTGTAGGTTGAAAACTCCAACGTACATGAATAACTAACTAAACTCTTAATCACAAGATCCACAATCCATTAACTACTGGTCACTCACTAAAGACCGATAGTTGCACTCTTCGCACTACAGATATATTTTTGTGTCATTGGATATAACCAATCAATAATACGATGACCCTTCACAAATCACTCGTAAGTACAGCTAGACTAATTTACCATTTTGCCCCTGTAATTACATCTAACTCCATAAGTACCACTGATATCTCTAATGAACAATAAGTCATAGTCCTATTATGATTGAGTCATCTCTTCCCAAGAGAGGATGTTGGTCACTATGTTCAAGACCCGAAATCAGCTCTTATGAGAGCAATTTATCTACTTACCCTGCTCAGGGAAGAAGTGAATTTCGTCTTGTGTAGCTGAGTTCCCAACTCCCTAATCAGACGAATCCCCAAAATGGTAGGCTTGTTGAGTTGGCAATCTGGCCACTCTCACCCATACAAATCAAAGGGCTGCTCTCATAAGCAGAAGTCCCCAACTCATTTAGGATTAAGGTCATGTCACCTATGGTCATCCTAGTGAAATGTAAGTCTCAATTATGAACGATGTTACATAAAGAGACGGATCATTTCGTGGTCTGGTCTTATACAAACTCTTTGTATAGGATACCCCCGCTCACATATCTCCACATGAATGGTCAGGATCAGACCATTTGTAGCACTTTACAACACTTGTAACATCTACAAAGCAGGATCTATCCGTAATGTCACTAGGATAAAGTATCCCTCATTTATCTTTATACTACAGACTATTTAGGTTATTACTTAAGGCATGATTCACATGTATGTCTTCATATACATGCTTAAGTTACATAAAATAACCTTGGATCTTAATTTATTGGATTGAGTAAATACTTATAAAATAACATTTATTTTATTAATAACAATATGTTTATAGAATGTTTACAAACTACAAGACTACCAAGAGAATTAGGACACCAATCCAACACTAGGTACCTTCCTAACAATTTTTTCTTCTGAAATCCTCTCTTTGGGAGTAAATGACTCATTTGCAATATCTAGCAAACATACATTGAATTCAGCAATGGATTCTTTTTCGTGCATTCTAAGATGTTCAAACTTTGAGGTCATCAACTGCAGTTGGACATTTTTACTTTAGACATTTCCTCATGTGCAACAAAGAATATGTCTCATGCCTCATTAGTTGAGACACAAGTGTTAGTTAATCTGAATATGTTGTGATCTACACCATTGAATATGACATTCAAGGCACGAGAATTTCTCAAAGAGGCTTTATCTCTTCTCCAGACCACTGAGATTCTGACTTTAAAATATCATTTCCATCACAAATTTTGATGTAGGATGCATCCATAAGGATATAACAGCCTTCCAAGTTTTGTTATCAATCAACTTCAAAAAGGCAGTCATTCGAGCTTTCCAGTAAAAATAGTTTGTTCCATCAAGAATAGGTGGACAAGTGGTAGAGCCTCCTTCCTTGTTTCCTTCCATGATGGAAGCACCTAAGATAAAGGTGACATGCTCTATATCAATTGAAAAAGCGGTAAGATGACTCGCCATTCGATATACGGATGCTAAACAGAAAGCACTGACAACAATTGTAACAACAATAATACCAATAACAAGTAAAGGCACAAAACATTTGGTAACCTAGTTTGGTGATAAACACCTACGTTTGGGGGGTAGAAAACTCAGGAAAGATAATCCAATGATATTAAAGAGTTAAGAAATTTACAATGTAGTACTTATCTGTAATATACCAACTACTACAATGGCTCACATAGAGCTTAACTCATGCTGCACCTAGGCTTCTCTTAGATGTGAGACTCCTTCTCAACTAAACTTAGACTCTCTTAAGTATGTTAATATTAGCATCTGACGTTTCGACATGCAATGGTGTGTGAGACTCCTCTAAACTTGATTATCTTCCTCTTGGATCAGTAAACTGTTAGGATTGGTGTCCTAATTCTCCTTGAGTCTCGTTGTTTTGTAAAGATACACATTGTTTAATGAATAAAATAAATGTTATTTAATTCTAGCATTTACTCATATCCAATAAATAAAGCTCCTTAGTTATCTTATGTGAACTTAAGCATGTATATGTGATATACAAGTGGATCATGGCTTAAGTGATAACCTAAATAGGTATGTACTATAAGGATTAAGGTGGGATACTTGATCCAGGTGACATTGCGGATACGATCCGCTTTGTAAAGGTTTGCAAGTGTTGTCAACTACTACAGATGGTAGATCCTGACCATTCATGTGGACACGTGCGAGTGGGCTGTCTTATACAAAGAGTTTGTATAAGACTTGGACCACGAGATGACTAGACTCTGTATATAACGCCATTGATAATAGAGACTTGCATCTCACCTAAACGACCATAGGTGACACGACCTCAATCCTGAGTGTTTTGAGAACTCCTGCCTTTGAGGGCGGTTCTTTGATTAGTATGGGTGAGAGTGGCCAGATTGTCAACTCAACATGCTTACCTTTTTGGGGACTTTTCTCATCTGGGAGCTGGGAACTCAATCCAAAAGATGAAATTCACTCCTTTCCCAAAGCAGGGATAAGTAGAGAGATTGTTTCCTTAAGAGCTGATTCCGGAGCTTGAACATAGTGGCCACAACTTCTCTTTAGAAGAGGAGACTCAGTCATAGTAAGACTATACTTATGTTCATTAAAGGGATCAGTGGTATTTAAGGAGACAGATATAACTACAGAGATATAACGATTATTAGCTCAGCTATACTTACGAGCGATCTATGAAGGGTTGTCACACTGCTGATTGGTTAAGATAGACATATAATATATCTGTGGTAAGGAGAGTTTCGCTGTCGGTCTTTAGTAGAGTGCCTGGCAGTTAACAGATGGTGGATCCCGAGACTAAAAAGTTTAGTCAGTTATTCACGTACCATTGGAGCTTTGAGCTACAGGTCCATGAGGTCCCCTTGGTAGCTCAATGGATTCAGTTGAGGATCAGTTCTTGGTGTTGATTTGAAATGTTCAAATTGAAAAGAGGTATTTTGATTATATATGATATAATCGGTATGATGTATGAGATACATCTAGTGGAGGATTGATGTAAATGAGATTTACATTAAGTACCATGGAATAGAAAAAGAACTATGGTTTGTATGTTTCATGAGATGAAATATTAAAACTATAGGTTATAAATATAGTACGATAAGTTGGTTATCATTTATATTTATAATAATATTAATTATTGGATAATTAATTATTTTCCTTTAATAACCAAATGAGTGGGTGGTTATTGGATTCATGGTAACCGTGAGTTTAAAAGGAAAGTAATTTTCCTATTTTGAAAAGAATATTTACATGGTAAAAAGTTTTTTGAGTTTTCTCTTTCGTACAAAAGAAACTCACGTAGTCATCAAGTAAATACGGATTTACTAAACGAAGACTAGGGCGAGCTAAACGATTGTGCAGTGGCGAGCTAAACGATCACAAAGTTTTTACCAAACGATCGCATAGTTTTGCTAGACGATCACTTGCCCAAAATAAACGATCGTGTAGAGTCAGTAGGCAACAGACCAAGCTAAACGATGAGCTAAACGATCACATAGCTTTTGCTAGACGATCACTTAGCTTTATCTAAACGATTGGGCATCGACCTATACGATAGGTCTCCGCCCCCTCCCACTTTCTCATTTGTATAAGAAATCGGTGTTTTCTCCTTCGTCTGCCTCAATCCAAGTCCGAATACAGCCTACCCTCTGGATTCTCTCACCAAGAATACCAAGATAGCCTTGTTGGTGGTGTCATACTCAATTCGACACTGTCGAGGTTTTCTAGAGGCCGTTTGTGCTGTTGCGGAGGAGTTCATGACCGAGGCGATCGCTGAGGACGAGCGCGGTGTTCGTGTTGCTGTGTTGTGGCCATGTAGATCGAGTGTTCGAGGTTGCTGTTATTCGAGCGGTCGCGCAACGGAGCGTGGAGACGCATCTTCAAATGTACGTAGAGTTTGCTCTCTATTCATTTGAGTTTTTTATGTTATAATTTCTGTATGAATTGTATAACCGTTTATTTAAAGTCGACTGTAAATGTTATGTTCATTCATGATTGTGATTTGGAATTATCTTTCTTCTGCTGCTCATGAAAATCGCGAATCTGATTTCCTTCATAAACTCCCTTCACCGACAACTCTTAGGTCCCTTAAGACAGAGAACTCTTTCTCTGAAGCTGAGTCTTAGGCTCCCCCTAAGACTTAGAATCCCTTCTCTGGCAGCAATGACTTAGGTTCTTCGTAAGATCTTGAAACTCTTCAAAGTGTTGCATTCAATGAATGAAGAACATGCACAACAGAATAGTGAGCAAACAACCAAGAACACGATATTGAATAGTTCGACCAGAGTAGAGAACAATGTCTTGCTCAATTACACAAATGCGGCAACCCTAAATGTTCTTGGTCTGCAACACTCACTTTAAATAAACGAATCCAATAAAGAAAATAAGTCCTCATTGGGAATAAAAAGTTGCGCATCACAAAGGAACATATCGGACTAAATATCATAAACAGATATTTCCAGATATGGAAAGTATTTTGTAGGAAAATACTCTAATGTCACAATTGGATGTTAATATTCAAGGACTTTGATGTCTGATGCGGAAGTGTGGATCGTGTCCCAATTTCAATTTTCACAGTGAATTAAAATTGCAAAGAACATATTATGCATATCAAACAATTTTACAACATGCTTTTAGAATTAAACCGAGAGATTAGGGTTTAGATTTATACTAAACTTTGAAGAATCAATTCTTCACGTTAATCCTCTTCGATCTGATCATGAACTCTTAAAAAACGAACAGAACCAAAAACCACAGCAAAACCAAATCACTATTTGGTTGGACACCACCACCCGTGAGCCTTCTTTATTCTCCTTAGGGGTTGAGAATTACAGGAGTTGTGGGCTCTGTTGATTTTGGATGAGAGAGGAAGAATTTTTCTAAGAGGAGAATTTTTTAGGAGAATTACGTTGGGAGAGATTTTTCACACACAGACAGTTTGTAAATCTTCTGCAAAGAAGATGAAGAAAACGTAAAAACCCAACTCCCATTTCTACGATTGAGTAAGGAGAAAAAATAAAGGGGGGAGTTATAACTCGCTCCTAAGTTAAATTCAAAATGTAATTTAATAAAAGTTATATATATATATAATAACCAACTTATCATATTAAACTATATATTATATCGAATATAACACATAACCTATAGTTTTTATATTTTATCAAATACAATATAATCTATAGTTTAAATTCTCTCAAATAATCATGATATTTAATATAAGTCAAATTTATATTAAATTTAATTATATGAATCCAATCCATATAATTAGTATTTTGAATTATATTCAAATATTTAATTCCTCTAAAAATAAAATTTATATTATAATGTATCAAATACATTATATTAATTAATTATATCATCAATTAGTTTGAGTAATTCAAATTAATCTAAAATTAATTCTCAATAATCCAAGTTGAGGTACAAAGGAGATCTTATGGACCTGTAGATTGAAGCTCCAATGATACTTGAATAATTAATTTAAATTTCTTTAATTAAAGAAGTTTAATTAAATTACTCAATATTCATTAGTTTCCGTTCACTCCATTAAGACTGACAGCTGCACTTTTCACACTCAATATATTTCTATGCCCAATATAACTAGTCAACAGTGCGATGACCCTTCACAAATTGCTCGTAAGTATAGTTGTGCCAAAATTACAGTATTGCCCCTATAGTTACATCTAACTCCTTAAGTATCATCAATTTCTTTACTGAACTATGACCAAACCCCTCTCGGGCCAAGAGAGGATGTGACGCCATATTGTTCAAGCCCGAAATCAACCCTTAAGGGAGCAATATCTACTTACTTCAACATTTGAGAAGAAGTGAATTTCATCTTGTGTAACTGTATTCTCAACTCCCCAATCGGACGAATCTCCAAAATGATAGGTATATTGAGTCGGCGATCTGGTCACTCTCACCCATGCAAATCAAATGACCGCCTTCATATAGGAGTTCACAACTCACTCAGGATTCAGGTCATGTCACCTATGGTCATCCTGGTGATATGTAAGTTTCTATTATTAACAGTGTTATATAATGAGACTAATCATTTTGTGGTCAAGACTTATACAAACTTCTTTGTATAGAATACCCCGCTCATATGTCTCTAAATGATTATCAGGATCAGATCATTTGTAGCACTTTACAACAATTGTAATATCTACAAAGCGGGTCGTATTCATAGTGTCACCAAGATAAGGTACTCAATCTTATCCATCTACTATAGGCCATTTAGGTTATCACTTAAACATGATCCACATGTATGTCTCTACATATATGTTTAAGCTACAGAAGATAACATTGGATGTTAGTTTATTTGTTTTATGGGTTAATGCTACTAAATGTCGAATAAAATACCTCATATTTTATTAAATAAATAAACTTTTTGTACATTACAGTTACAAACTATAGAATCCACGAGATTTAGGGCATCAACTTCAACAAATACTTAATTTGAGATATCTGCAGAACCACTACCTTAGAGAAAATTATAAAGCCAACATACCAAATCTCCAACATGAATCATATGTTGAAACTTTACAAAAAAGAAAAGTTAAAAAAAAACATTTATTGATACTATATGCCTTAATACCTCATTTTAAAATATCCCAACAATATAACTAGGTAGATATTAACAATATTAGTGGTATGACTTAAGTAGATATCAATAATAATTATGTGTAGACTTTTATTGATAGTCTTCTTGAAGGAACTCGTATTGAAGAGATCTGTGAGCGGAAGCAAGATCGACCCAAATCCATTTTTCATTAAATGTAAATTTTTATGGTACATAAAGAACAAGATATGCATTTATATAAATTACAACATGCTATTAAAAAGGTTTTAGAAACCTTACCTTTGAAGACTTTTCTTCAAGTATCCCTTGAACAACACATGAACGTCTTGAAGACTTTATTAAAGAAAATTTTGATCAAGAGCATGAACACTACCACAATGGCTTTCTTGGTATTCTCAGGTAGAGAACCCATGAGTAGTAGGCTTTGGCTATTTTGGATTGAGGGAATTTTAATAGTAAGATGGAAGTTTGAAATTATTCACCAACAACTCAAACTCACACACATAATTCTTCTGTTGTTTTTCCAATCTCTTCAATCAAGATTGATCAACCAAAAAACAAGAAGAAACTTTTCATTTTTCAACATTCCAAATATAACAACTACCCACTTATGTGGGTGGAGAGAAAAGAGGAGGAAGGGAGTTCCTTATTTTTTTAAAAAACAACATTTATATATATATATATATATATATATTAAATTATATGTTATATCAAATATAACATATAACCTATAGTTTTAATATTTTATCACATACAATATAACCTATAGTTTCTTTTCTCTCTTATATGACATTTAATATAAATTACATTTATATTAAATTTAACAACTATGAATCCAATTCATAGAAATAATCTTTGAATCTTATTCAAATATTTATTTCCTCTCATTAAAGTTATAATGTATCAAATACATTATAATAATTATATCACATATAATTAAATAACTTAATTATATCATATATAATTAAATCCCTCTACTAATTTGAACAATTCAAATTAATCCAAAAACCGATTCTCAATTAATCCTATTGAGCTACCGAGGGAACCTCATGGACCTGTAGCTTGAAGCTCCAATGGTACATTAATAATTAACTATTTAATTAAATTATTCACCATCCTTTAACTGTCAGGTACTCCACTAAAAACCGAAGCTACACTCTTCGCACTACAGATATATTTCTGTGTCAATTGGATATAACTAATCAACAGTACGATGACCCTTCATAAATTGCTCGTAAGTACAGCTAGGCCAAAATTACCATTTTTCCCTTGTAGTTACATCTAACTCTTTAAGTACCACTGATCTCTTTAATGAATAATAGATCATAGTCCAACTATGACTAAACCTTCACGAGCAAGGAGAAGGTGTGGCACCACATTGTTCAAGTCTTGGAATCAGCCCTAAAGGGAGCAATTTATCTATTTACCCCGACCTTGGGGAAGGAATGAATTCCTTCTTGTGTAGTTGTGTTCTTAGCTCCCCAATCAGAAGAATCCCCAAAATGGTAGGCTTGTTGAGTCGGTGATCTGGCCACTCTCACCTATACAAATCAAAGGATCGTCTTCATAGGCAGGAGTTCATAACTCACTCAAGATTTAGGTCATGTTACATATGGTCATCTTGGTGAAATGTAAGTCTCTATTATGAACGGTGTTATATAATGAGACTAAACATTTTGTGGTTCAATCTTATACAAACTTCTTTGTATAGAATATCTCCCCTCACATGTCTATATATGAATTATCATGATCAGATCATTTGTAGCATTTTACAACAATTGTAACACCTACAAACCGGGCCATACTCGTAGTGTCACCAAGATAAGGTACCCAGCCTTATCCATCTACTACAGATCATTTAGGTTATCACTTAAACATGATCCAGCCATATGTCTTTATATATATGTTTAAGTTACAAGATAACCTTGGATATTAGTTTATTGGTTTGTGGTTAATGCAACTAAAATATGAAATACAATATCATATATTTTATTAAATAGACAATGAGTTTGTTCAATACATTTACAAACTATAGGACCCTGTGAGGTTTAGGGCATCAACCCCAACACTTCTATCACAGATAGCTTTAAGTGTTAATCTTTGAAAGTTGATGGCAATAGAAGATATCACTAACAATAGCTATCAATGACATCTTTTATGGCTATCAATGTAGAAGGATATCATTTTATACCTTTATGCATCAGTAACATACAAACATACTACATATATCGACAGATTAATCAAAATACCTTGATTATTTACAGTGTATCAATGATAACCACTAATAATTGATAACAAATTGAAAGCTAATATTTTAAGGTTGTAATAATATTTCTCGAATTGAAATCTATCAGTGATAGTAGCTATCAGTGGCTACATTGGTAGCTACTATCAGTGATAGCTTTTAATTTGAGAAAATTGGAAAGAAGCTCATAAAATGGTGGCTGGACTTGGGCTTTTTAATCGTTTACCATTTTGTTGTTCTATATATGCAATTATTTTATCCTTGTACTACATATTCTATTATTTTGGGCTTGAATACCATTTAGGCAACTAGCCCTTAAGAATATTTGCATCGTTAATATAGTCAAATATAGTCAAAAGTATAAAAATATTTGGACCGTTAATATAGTCATATGCATATATTCTCATTTCCCCCCTTTATTTATTAATTCCTTAGACCAATTTTCTCAACAAAACCAAACAAGATTCAAAACTTTTAGTTAAAGTATAGAATCCCATAATGTTCCATACGAAGTTCAAAAATCGAAATCTTTCCTTACAACTCAATATAAAGTGAGATTTTTGGTGGTGTGTTGAATATTAAATTAAACAGTAGATGACAACATGGATTAACAATCAACTTTAAATCTTCATACTTTATACTTTGAGCTATGTGGCTAAATCAAGTCAACATCAACCCAATAATGGATAGAAAACTACTCCTAGTCAATCTTGTTCATGAGTTCCTTTAGAAGTCTACGTAGCTAGTCCTATATTTTTTATGACTAACTAAAATTCAGATTCGTGCGATTTCTAAGTCCTATTGTGTACTTTATGTCTAAGATTACATGACAACTTATGTCTAGGTTCTTAGTCACATCTTCCTTTGTGAAATTCATTTTTATTTTAACCTTCTCAGCATTAAGACACAATTAACATGCTAAAATTAAATGGTCAATTTAACTTAACAAGGTAACAACATATACTCAACAAGGAAAATGGTTAGGACAAAGTGAAGTGATGTGATAACATTAACTCAAGTTATATATATTGTCTTAGGGTATCCACTATTGGACCGGTATGGCAACCCTAGAGGAGATGAATAGGGTTTAATTAAAAATTTTCCTAAATATGCTCAATTTAAACTAATTGAATATTTTAAAATTAAATTAATAAAAACTCTAATTATACTAAATAACAAGATTGATAAAAATTATGTAACAATATACTCAATCATTCTCAACTAACAAAAGCATACAATTAAAATTAAATGCAAAAATAATTAGGAAAGAGTTAGAGAAAAAGGCACGTAATTTTTATAGTGGTTTGGTCAAACTCGACCTACATCTACTTTTCCAAGTACCTTTTGAGATTTTAATTTAAAATCTCCTTTAACTCTTACGATGGATGAGAGCAAAACTGCTACCTTACTCATTTTATGGTTTTAAGAGCAAACTCGATCCTTTCCACGGGTTAGGATCCAGTTGTACAATATTCTTGAAGCTTTAAAACACTCAATAAAACTCTTTAAAAAGAGTAGATATATAAATTTGAGCTCACGATATTTAATCTTCATAATACAATAAAGATATCTCTCTAGAATAAGATGAAAAAAAAATAAATTTAAGAGCTTAGAGACAGAGCAACAATGATGGCCTTTTGAAATTTTTGAGGATTGTAAAATTGTGAAAAAAGTTCTTGAAAATTTTGGGAAGATGAAGTTTAAAAAGAGAAGAAAATAGGGTAAAAATTAGATATTAGTTTAGGCCATTGGATTAATAAATAAAAAAAAAAGTTAAATAGAAACGTGGAGATTGAAAATTAAAACGCAAGAGAAATATATATCTTAATCTCTAAATGGAAGCTTACAAAAGCATATTTTTAATTTTTTTCCTCTCCTTTTCTTTTTTTAAAAAAAATTGATTGTTTGGTCAAATTTTATTTTTATTTTTTTTTACAATTTTTTTAATTCTCTTTTATTTTCGCTCAATGTGCTTGCCGTATTTATGACTCCAAGGCACGGAAATTCGCCATAGCACCACTATTATCACAATAAAAGGTGGTGGAGTTAGATATGTCTGGAACAACTTTCAGATCAGTCAGGAATTTTCTAAGTCAAACGGCCTCCTTAGCAGCTTCACAAGTCGCTATATATTTGGTCTCCATCGTGGAGTCCCCTATGCACCCTTACTTGGTTCTTCACCAAACTACAACTCCTCTGTTAAGAGTGAACACTGATCCTGAAGTTGATTTTCGAGAATCCTTATCAATCTGAAAATCAGAGTCAGTGTATCCTGTAAGGATCTAAAATAGAAAAATTTAGTGTATAATTATATTCAAGCAAAGACTTTACAGAAATTAAGTTCCTCTTTACCTCGAGAACAACATAAACATCATTCAAAATGATAAAATATTCTGTAAAGTCAACTGGAGACCTCTCAATGCCATAACTGAGACGACATGCCCAGTTCCAACTTGTTTCGTCATCTCACCAGCACCAAGCTGCTGCCAGGATCTAATTCCCTGAAATGAAGGACAAACATGGTTAGTGGCCACAGAGTCAATAATCCAGGAAAAATCATTATTCTCCCTAAACAAGTTTTCAAAACCAGTAAATTGTATTTACCTTGTTTGGTTTTCTTCTTCTCAGCCAAATAATGTGGGCAGTTCCGCTTCCAGTGCGCATCTTGGTTGCAGTAGAAACACTTTCCCTTGTCAACCCACATAGGTTGCCTACCCCGCGGAGCAGGAGGTTGTGGGTTAGTAGGTGTCTTCCCCTTACGTCCCTTCTTCTTCTTCCACTTGCTGGTGCTGGAAGTAGAAGGTGCATACTTAGTTCCAGAGGTTGAACCTTTGTATAATTTTTTTGGAAGATGAAACAACATTTGCCTTGCCAATCTTCTTTTCCTTGCTTTTCAGCAAAGATTGAAAAGTCTGCAACTTGTTGAGTAGAGTTGTAAGGTTGTAATCAACCCTGTTCAGAATATTGTTTCTTACGAAGTGAAGGAGACTTTCTGGTAACGACTTCAGAATAATGCTAACCTGGCTGGCCTCATCGATACTCGACCCATTCATCTTCACCACGTTGAAGTGGACCATCATATAGAGAACATGTTTCTGAATAGATATCCCCTTCTTCATCTGTGAGTTGAAGATGTACTTAAGAGCGTTGTGCCTGAGTTGCGTAGACGGTTGTCCGAACATTCCCTTCAGGGATTCCATGATCTCACGTGCAGTGATCATGGGTTCTTGCTTCTTGGCCAAAATTCTTTAAGGCTGGCCAAAATATATGCTCGAACCTTTTCGTTAGCCCGTGTCCATCGTTCGTAGGCGTCTCGAACGTTTCGAGCGGTGTTAGGAGGTGGAATAGGAGGACACTTCTCCATAAGAACGAACCTTAAGTCACTGATGATAAGTATCATGTTGATGGGATTTTTTCAACTAACGTAATTCTCGCCAATCAATTTATCTACGACCAGAAGTGAAAGAGTAGTGATAGCCATAATTTAAAAGTTGCTGAAAAAAGAATAAACTTAATAAGTCTACTTGCATTAAACCATTTTTAACACCAATTAAGTTTTAGCAAAATAGTTACATTGTACCCTAAATGACATCTATTTTGCAATGATGCTCCAGTGAGGTAGGACAAAAGTCACCATAGGGTGATCAAGTGCCCTTTCACTGGAATGAGACAATTTCAACCATTAGACAGAAACAACTTCTTGTAATTGAATCTAACAGTCACCATTGTTTGGTCCAGAATTTGTTAACATCCTTGACAATTCTGTGTAAGTGTAACCCCTCATTTAGGCCCAAAAGTCCCGCCCTAATGCACCAACCGTAGAGAAAAGCAGATTAGGACAAGAGACTAAAGCAACCCTATCCATCTCTAGAGATCAGATAAAGAGTTGTGCAAATACAACCATCCTTTAGGGGGACACTCCCAAGGTGCCTCGAGGCGATGCACTAAAAATTTATCCAATCTAATGAGAGAGATCGAGGGATATGTTGTCACACGTCCCCCTCCCACTTAGTATGAACATTCTCTCTATTCACCTTGGTATTGACCTACCAAATGCCATCCTTTAGGAAGATACTTACAGGGTGCCTCAAGGCCGAGGATAGATCTCACGATGTGAAATTTTTAGAGAGAAACGTGTAGAGGTAAAGTGAAGTATTATATACCCTAATTATCTCCCACTAAATGTTCTACCTAGGGATTCATTAACTTAGAAAATTTGACTACTAATTTTAACTAAGTGGTTTGTTTAATTTGCTAAAAAACAACACTTGCTTTTGATGATTAAACAAGTTTGATTCAAATCTTATTAAACACTTTAACAGACTTTCATCCAATTTGCATGCATGTAATAAATCTATCTAATTCATCTTTCCAGGTGGTAGGGGCACAACGTTACCATTGACTTAAGTACCCCAGCCTAGCCAGAATGAGCCTTAGCCAAAAGGTCTCTAATAAATACACTTGTTACATATTTAATCTTTTATTAGTCAATTTAATCCTATTAAACGTAATTAAAAGATTAAACTAGGTTTCTAATCTTATTAGAAATGTGATCCTAGGTCTATTTAAATCAAATTTTAAAACACTTTTAAAACATGATTAAAACCTAAGGTGTGCATGCAACTCTTTATTATTAATTTTAATTCTAATTTCATTAATTATAACTCTTATAAAGAATGAAACAATTAAAACCATCCACATTGCTTAGCTAGTCATTCACAATGTATTTATAACTTTTATAAATAAATCTAAGTGTCATGCTTCATGCAATGTTTATTCATTACTAATATATAACTTTTATATAACAAGTAATGAACTAAGCATACATTCCATGCTAACATATAACCTTATATTATAAGTATTATAATATAAATGATGAATGGATATGCTTTAATGCATGCATATATTATAACTCTTATATTATATGATGCATGAACATGCTTTAATGTAATTTAATCATGCAAACTACTACATTATAACGCTTATAATATAAAGATGATGCATGAAAAAATGCTTAACCTATGATGGGTTTTAAAACTATGTGACATACATTGTGGCATATAAACTAAACATACATCACATGTACATTTAATAAA
Organism: Benincasa hispida; assembly: GCF_009727055.1. Classification (NCBI taxonomy): domain Eukaryota; kingdom Viridiplantae; phylum Streptophyta; class Magnoliopsida; order Cucurbitales; family Cucurbitaceae; genus Benincasa; species Benincasa hispida. The sequence goes on from NC_052349.1 coordinate 61,046,461, forward strand.
AGTTGATGGACCGGGATAATATGCCTCAAAACCAGAAATAAAAGCTAAACTATTACAAAAGATTGGAGTCAACCGGTTCGAACAGGTGAACCGGGTCTTGAATCGCACTTCGAGTAACACATGCCTTGTGATCGTGTAGCTAACGACTATGCGATGAGCATGATAGCCTACACGATCGAGTAGCAAGTGCTGAGTATTGTTTACTCTATGATCGTGTAGCTAATGACTATATGATGAGCATGATAGCCTATACGATCATTTAGCATACATGCCTTACGTCGAGTATTAAATAGTATGTGATCGTTTACCCCCGAGCGTCTATGCGATCATGTAACAAACGCAACACGATCGAGTAAACTCTTTACATAATCGCGTAATATTAGCTATGCGATCGTTTAACAAATACTACACGCTCGAGTAGAACATTTCTACACGATCGCATAGCCAAATCTAAACGATCGTTTAGCTTGAGCTACACATGCGACCATCATTTCGTCTTCTCCCTCGAAGCGAACAACAACTTCTTGTTTCTGAAGCTTATTCACGAACGACTCAAAAAACTAAAAAGAATACAGACTCCATTGCAAGTTATTATGCCCAAAAACGCAGGGGCCCTACAAATTAACTTTTGTAAAAGTAAAGGAAAACTTTAAACAAAGACAATTATCCCGAAAACAGCCATTAACAACATCTACAAAACACTTAACACTTAAATGCATTGCAGAATACTTAAAACCCACCAATACTATAAGCGAAAGTCAATATGGCAATGAAATTTGGAAATCAGAAAAACCTGGCTCTGATACCAATTGAAGGAACTCTAATTACAGAGGATCTTTGAGTGGAAGCGGATCGTCCAAACTCCATTGTGAAAGAACTCATACATTTACAATTGAACAGAACAGGTTATGCACATAACTTATATTACAACATGCTTCTTGAAATAAAAACAAAAGATCAAGAAACTATACATCTGAAGAACCTTTCTTCAAGTATATCCCTCGATCAAACACGAACGTAACGAGCAAGAAAATGTCCCTCGAATAGCAATGAGCAGAAACTCAATCTTTGAACAAACCAGACACAACCACAAGATTACCTTGGTATTCTCGGTGTAAGAATCCAGGAGTGGTAGACTCTGGCTTATTTTGGTTTGAGGGAAGATTTAGAGTGAAGAAGACGATCGAGTAAACGATAACACTATCGTGTAGATGAAAGTCTATCGCATAGACAGGCAACTCAATCATTTAGTCTTTGAAGTGATCGTGTAGTAAAACGTTTTTACTCGATTGCTAATAATATGAGACGTCGTGAGATTTTGAAATTAAATTTCATTTTATCCCAAACTTTCCATAAAACCGTGCAATTACCCACTAAGTGTGGTTATTGTGAAAACGATTTTTAATTATCAAATAATTAATAAATATGATAACTAACTTATCATATTATATCTATATAATCTATAGTTTTAATATTGCATCATATACAATATATAAACCATAGTTCGTTTTCTTTATTTTATGGCATTTGATATAAATCATATTTATATTAAATTTAATGATTATGAATCTAATTCATGGAAATTATATTTGAATCATATTCAAATATTAATTCCTCCAAACATAACAATAATGTATCAAATATATTATATCAATTATATCATATATAATTTAATTAATTTAATTATATCACATATATAATCAAATTCACTTTTATTAATTTGAACATTTCAAATTAACCAAAAAACTGATTCTCAACTTGAATCCATTGAGTTAACAAGGAGATCTTATGGACCTGTAGCTTGAAGCTCCAATGATACGTGAATAACTGACTAAACTATTTAATCACATTATCCACCATCCGTTAACTGCCAGACACTCCACTAAAGACCAACAGCTGCACTTTTCACACTACAAATATATTGTTGTGTCCATTGGATATAACCAATCAATAGTATGATGACCCTTCACAAATCGCTCGTAAGTACAACTGGACCAAATTACCGTTTTACCCCTGTAGTTACATCTAACTCCTTAAGTACCACTGATCCCTCTAATGAACAATAGATCATAGTCCCACTATGACCAAACCCCTCTCGGGCCAAGAAAGGATGTGACGCCACATTGTTCAAGACTTGGAATCAACCCTTAAGGGAGCAATTTATCTACTTACCCCTGCTTTGGGGAAGGAGTAAATTCCATATTGTGTAGTTGAGTTCCCAGCTCCCCAATCAGACGAATCCCCAAAATGGTAGGCTTGTTGAGTTGGCGATCTGGCCACTCTCACCCATACAAATCAAAGGACCACCCTCATAAGCAAGAGTTCACAACTCACTAGGGATTAAGGTCATGTTATCTATGGTCATTCTAGTGAAATGAAAGTCTCAATTATGAACAATGTTATATAACGAGACTAAACATTTCGTGGTCGGTCTTATAAAAACTCCTTTGTATAGAATATCTCTACTTTCATGTCTAATACATGAATGATAAGGATCAGATCATTTGTAGCATTTTACAACATTTGTAACACCTACAAAGCAAGTCATACTCGTAATGTCACCAGGATAAGGTATCCAACCTTATCCATATACTACAGACCATTTAGGTTATCACTTAAAACACAATCCACTTGTATGTCTTCACATACATGTTTAAGTTACAATAATAACCATGGATCTTAGTTTATTGGTTTGTGGTTAATGTAACTAAAATATCAAATATTTTATAGACAGAATTGAATAAAATATCATATATCATAAATAACAAAATGTTTGTTCATACAAATGTTTACAAACTACAGAACCCTACGAGATTTAAGGCATCAACCTCAACACTTTATGGATCTGTAGATTGAAGCTCCAATGGTACTTGAATAATTAATTAAACTCCTTCAATTAAATTATTCAACATCCATTAACTACCAGTCACTCCATTAAAGACTGATAACTGCACTCTTCACACTACCGATATATTTTTGTGTATATTGAATATAACCGATCAACAGTGCGATGACCCTTCACAAATTACTCGTAAGTACAGTTGGGCCATACCGTTTTCCCCTCTAGTTACATCTAACTTCTTAAGTACCACTAATCCCTTTAATGAACAATAACTCATAGCCCAACTATGACCAAATCACTCTTGAGCCAAGAGAAAGTGTGGCGCTACATTATTCAAGCTCCGGAATCGACCCTTAAGGGAGCCATTTATCTATTTACCCTGACATTAAGGAAGAAGTGAATTCCGTCTTGTGTAACTGTGTTCCCAGCTCCCCAATTAGATGAATCCCCAAAATTGTAGGCTTATTGAATCGGCGATCTGGCCATTCTCACACATACAAATCAAAGGACCGCCTTTATAGGCAGGAGTTCATAACTCACTCAAGATTCAAGTCATGTCACCTATGGTCATCCTGATGAAATGTAAGTCTCTAATATTGACGACGTTATATAAAGAAATTATTCATTTTGTGGTCTGGTCTTATACAAACCCTTTTTTATAGAATACTCTCGCTCACATGTCTTTACATGAATGATCAGGATCATATCATTTGTAGCACTTTACAACAATTGTAATATCTACAAAACGGGCCATATTCGTAATGTCACAAGGATAAGATATCCAACCTTATCTATTTACTATAGACCATTTAGATTATTACTTAAACATGATCCACATGTATGTCTTTACATACATGTTTAAACTACATAAGATAACCTTAGATATTAGTTTATTGGTTTTGTGAGTTAATACTATTAAATATCGAAAAAAAATCCCATATTTTATTAAATAAATAAATCATTTGTACATTGCAATTACAAACTATCGGACCCACGAGATTTTGGATATCAACCCCAACATAATCGAACTTAGATCCTTTAAGTATGTACCAAAATATCACCTTTTTCACTGAAGTAGAAACAAGAAAGAATTCCTGAGTCGAACTCCAATGGCAGACGACATAGAGAAGTTCACACCCTAATATTGAAGATAATATCTCACATTTACAAATCACTCATTAAATAAAAGAATGGACTAATTTTAGAAATCACTCGGGCTACAAATAAATATATGCAACAAAAGAAAACAACTCCAAAGAAAGAAAAACTTTACTAAAAGTCTGAAACAAAAAGGAAAAGATACTGCCAGAAATTTGCAACAAATAAGAAAAAAATATTCTCCATATAAAAACAGATCTAACTATCATGATATTTTTGACTTTGACAAGAATAGCTACATCTGTAAATATAATTTATCTAAAAATACTCAATATAATAACCACCACCTATAATAATAAGTTAGGAGACATTTGAGACAATGATGGATTATGATAGTTTGCGTTTGGGTATAGATTATTTTAGTTTGCATTATAATAGAATGTGTTTGAAGTACAAAAATTAATTGAGTTTGAGAAGAAAACAAAGTAACAAATAATAAAATAATGATGAAGGTAAAATAGTAAAAATTGTAGTAAATAGTAAATGTTGTAGCAAATGGAGGTTTTGAAATAGCATTGATGGTAGTTAATTAGAAGTTTTGAAATAATTTTGACAGTAGTAAGAGATGGTTATTATATGTTGATGATAATTCTTGTCCTAAATGTCTCATAACCCAAAGTATATTCGGAACAAATGGACTCTTAACCAAACTTTTACAAACATTTGTTTATTGTTTGGGTAGCTTGGAGGACCACCTCGTCAAAAATGTCATCTTCTCGACGTTCCTGTTAGACGTGTAATGTAAACCCATACAAAAAGACGGTATCTTTTTACAGCTATCTTCTTCCATTTCACGCTCTGTTCTGTTTTCATGGAGGGCGAAGAAGAAGATCATCAACATCAACAGTGGGGTCTCTTCACCACCTACACATCTTGCGACGCGTGTCGATTTCCCCCTTCCCTTTTCGTCTATAAATTCGGAGTTCCCGTTCTTAGCGGTGAGCACCGCACCAACATTCTCCATACCCACTTGAGAGAGTTTCAGAAACACCAAATCCAGGGAACATCTTTCTATTTTTGCGCCTTCTTCTTCTTCTTCTTCCTTCTTCTCCCTTCCCTGGATTTTGTTTCTTTCGTCAAAAAATTTAAAAATGTTCATCGACAGTTTTAAGGTTGAATCCCCCAATGTTACATACTCCGATCATGAGATTCATTCCATCTACAATTACGACACTACAGAGCTCCTTCATGAGAACAGAAATGGAACTTATCAGTGGATTGTCAAACCCAAATCCGTTCAATATGAATTCAAGACTGATATTCGTGTTCCCAAATTAGGGTTCGTTCTCTTTTTTTCTCAATTCCCCTCCTTCCATTTTCTTTCTTTAACCCTAACTTTTGAATTTCATAGGATGATGCTTGTTGGATGGGGTGGAAATAATGGCTGTACTCTCACTGGAGGTATCATAGCCAACCGAGAGTAAGTTTTTCTTTCGGATATAAACAACTTTTTAATTCTGCCCATAACCATATCTTCTTGTTGTATTCTAATTTATGTAATATAATAATGATATATAGTTTCTTATATTTGGATGATGGGTATTGTTTTTCAGAGGGATTTCTTGGGCAACCAAGGATAAAGTTCAACAAGCTAATTATTTTGGGTCCTTAACTCAAGCATCTTCCATCAGGGTTGGCTCTATTGATGGTGAGGAGATCTATGCTCCATTTAAGAGCCTCCTTCCAATGGTAATAATTATATCAGAACAGTAAATATCTGTTTTTAGTTAATTGGAGATTGATGGGTTTGTGATATAGTGATTATATTATGATTTTGAGCTTAGCAAAATGATTTAAATCTCTTCTCCTAGGTCAATCCTGATGATATTGTGTTTGGCGGGTGGGACATAAGTGATATGAACTTGGCTGACGCCATGGCCAGAGCTAAGGTCCTTGATATTGATCTACAAAAGCAATTGAGACCTTACATGGAATCCATGGTCCCGCTTCCTGGAATCTTCGATCCTGATTTTGTTGCTGCTAATCAGGGCTCACGAGCCAATAACGTTATCAAAGGAACCAAGAAAGAGCAACTTCAGCAAATTATTAAAGATATCAGGTATATACTTTTTCAGTATATGTCAGTTCAAAAATTATTATTTTAAAGTTTCCCATTATATTTGACTGCATATTAATTCCTTTTTTTTTTAAGGAAAAAAAATCTGAATAAGACCATGTAATGACTTCTAAAAGTGAGTGTTTGAGATGATTTGGAGTTGTACTTTTTCTTTAAATAACTTCTGGAGTACTAATGATGTGTGTTGCTTTTCTTCACCACCTAATATCTTGACAAAATTCACTCTGAATCATATGGGGGGCAGCTGCTGTACTTTTTGTCTTTTTATCCTTTCAAAATATCTTTAATTAGGACAATATGTATGGTAGTGAGAAGTCCAGTTTTACAATTTTGAAAATTATTATGTTGTAATTTATTAGGGAATTTAAGGAGAAGAGTAAGGTGGACAAAATTGTAGTGCTGTGGACTGCCAACACAGAGAGGTATAGTAATGTGATTGTGGGGCTAAATGACACAATGGAAAATCTTCTGGCTTCTGTGGACAAAAACGAGTCGGAGATATCTCCTTCTACACTGTATGCAATTGCTTGTGTCCTTGAAAATGTCCCTTTCATCAATGGTAGCCCACAGAACACTTTTGTCCCAGGTACCTTTCTTATCCTCATAAAACTGCCAAACTGGCTAATTTTTACCTTAGAATTTACTCATATTTGTGGGACCTTGTTTATAGGGTTGATTGACTTGGCCATTCATAGAAATAGTTTGATTGGTGGGGATGATTTTAAGAGTGGTCAAACCAAGATGAAATCTGTTCTGGTAGACTTTCTTGTTGGTGCTGGTATTAAGGTACCCCACTCTGTTAATTAAACGTTGAGATCTATTCCTAGTCTTTTGAAATTTTTGGTGTTCTAAAATATGTTGTGGACTTTGACGCCAGCCAACATCAATAGTGAGTTACAACCATCTGGGAAACAATGATGGAATGAACCTCTCAGCTCCTCAAACCTTCAGATCCAAGGAGATCTCAAAGAGTAATGTTGTCGATGACATGGTCTCTAGTAATGGCATTCTCTATGAGCCTGGCGAGCATCCTGACCATGTGGTGGTCATCAAGGTATAATCATTAAAGCTTGTTGAATTTGAAACTATACTTCATCGAAGACGAAATTCGAATACCTTGGATATGAACTGTCTAATGCCAAAATATTGTATGATAGAGAAAACTATATACATCTGATTATGTTGTGAACTGAAACTTTGTTAAATCCTCCCTGCTATTGAAATGGAAAATTTCAGTATGTTCCTTACGTGGGGGACAGTAAGAGGGCCATGGATGAGTACACTTCGGAGATATTCATGGGTGGGAAAAGCACCATAGTGTTGCACAACACATGTGAGGACTCTCTCTTGGCCGCTCCAATCATACTTGATTTGGTTCTTCTTGCTGAACTCAGCACTCGCATTCAGTTCAAGGCTGAAGGAGAGGTTGGTTTGATTAGTGTCACCTAAGAAAAACATATATTCTGTTTTCCATTTTGAAATGAATCAATCTAAAATCGAAGTGAAATTTTGTGTTTTGTAGGGAAAATTCCACTCTTTCCACCCTGTGGCCACCATCCTCAGTTACCTTACAAAGGCTCCTCTTGTAAGTTTTTCATTACAACCTCATTGTCTTTTCTGAATTTTGAATTTTCATTCGATGATTTGAACTTATGTCTGAATCGAGAAACGGTTAATTGCAAAAACAGGTACCACCAGGCACGCCTGTGGTGAACGCTTTATCGAAGCAGCGTGCGATGCTGGAGAATATAATGAGAGCTTGTGTTGGGTTGGCACCTGAGAACAACATGATTTTGGAATACAAGTGAAGTCTAAAAGCGTTTGAGTTTGATAGAATTTGGTTTTCTATAAGTTTGTGAAAATATGCAATTAGTTTCTGTTTGCTCCTTTTTCCTCTTTTTCTTTTCTTTAAGCCCTCTTTTTGTATTCATGGCTTGGGGAAGCTGCTTAATCTTGTCAAGCTATGTTTGTAATGGAATTATATATATTAAAATAAATTAGATTTTAATGTTTTTGGTAAAGCAACGCTAAAGACGACATTTCTAAAATACCCGAGTTGGTTTTAATTCTACCACTGTATATTTGCAAATTTTCATTTTAATCCTTAGAGAATAAATCTTTTCTTCCATGAATATAACGATAAAAGCCTTAGGATTAAAATAGAACTTTTTAAAATCGACCCATAAAAAATAATGAAAAATGAATCTTTTCAAAATTTGGATGTAATTGATATTGACCATAGTTTAAAGATATATTTGATAACTAAAAAAAAAAAAAAAAAAAAAAAAAAAAAAAAAACTAAACAAAATGGAACAATTTTCTTAAACATAAACTTTAACTTAGTTTAACATGGATAAGTGTCATTCTCACCCGTTATCATATCTAAATAAATTTACTTTTATCCATCAGGATAAAGAAATCTTAGCTAGCAATGGATGCTTTTTCACAAGAAGGGGTTGTTCACAAAATCGGATATAACCCTTTTCTTTCTCTTCTTTTGAAGGAATTAAACTATATTCTTAAGAGCTAGACACACCTAGCTAGAAAGTATTAAAAAAATAAATAAATAAAAAATCCACTTGTCGCTTGTCTTACTCTAGCAGTCTTCTTTGGTTTCATATACACCTCATATTTAAGCATTCACGTTTTGAAAGAAAATACTTTGATAGAGTATTTGAAAGCTACTCGTGTAATAATGATACAAAATGGTGACATTATAATTTAATGATTAAATATATATAACTGATGAAGATGAGACTAGTCAAGTGATTAAACCAATCTGTATTTAGTTCAATTGATTAATACATATTTCAGTAATTAGAAGATTAAAAGTTTGAATTGCAATCACTATCACCTTTTTTGTGTTTGATTATGAAATTCCAACAGTTGAGGTTGAGGCTCGTTAAAGTGTGGGACTACCCAAGAATGGAATGGGCTTACATGATTTAACACCACAAAATGCCACCAATAATTTGAGTGAAGAAGACAAATAAAGTGTGGTCCATGATCAAATTCCACCTTTTGCATATTATTAGTTTTAGAAGATGGCAATATTTGGATATATTTCAATTTTATGCATCTCATTTTCATCACACATATGAATAATGAATTAAAATATTTTTAAAAAATGAAGTAAAAGATTTGTCATGTAACATATCAAGATCTAACAATTTAATAAAATACACAAAGATATGTACAACCTAAAATGCATCTAAATATTATTCATTTTAGTATTGATATATACATTAATCGAATTGGGAAGATGGCCAACACTAAAAGTAAAAAGGTTTCCATTACCCTTGGTGTGACATAAAGTTTTAAAAACATGTCCAAACAGTTTGGAATAGTGTCATTTTATGCTTTGGAATTGTGTCCACTTCTTTCAAATGAGGTGTACTTTTTATCTTTTGAAAGTAATGATGAAATCTTGACTAATGTACTTTGTAGCTCGTGTTTGTTGACCATGATTCATTAACCTAATTACCATATTGGAACATATTATAATATCTCTAAACAATTTTATCTTTATTTCTTTGTCTTGGTTGAGCTAGTTGGAAATATAAAATATGGTATTCTTTTACAATGAAGAATTGAAAAGAAGTGGTTAATAATAGATCATCCGATATTTAATAATTGATATGTTCTGTCCCTACTCTTCAGTTTTCTATTGAAGTCTATCTTGTGGAGGCACAAATTGGATTAATAAGAGATTTCTAGGTTTCTCGTAAACCTAATTTATTACTTTCAATTACATAAATCAATAGTTCAAACCATACTTATAAGTAGAGGATTTTCCATTTTTATAGGAACTTCTATATTAGAAACAATAATATCTCCAATTATAGTTGTAACACCCCGACTTTAGGAGGGGGAATGAATGAACCAAGATCCCATTTGAATGAGAAGGATTTTAATGGTACGAAAGTATGGTTAATAAATGCTTAAAAAGAACTGAAGGTTACTACCTATACCAACATGACACTACAAGAAAAAGGAGTTCTCCCGACACCTAAATAGAGCGTCGGGAGTTAGGTCGTCGGAAGAGACAGTTTCTCCCGACGAAGTAAAGGACCGCCGGGAGTTCCCCGGGCACTCCTGACACCGTAAAGTTTTGTCGGGAGTTCTCGGGGAACTCCCGACCCATCCAAACTGGTGTCAGGAGTTCCTTCGAGAACTCCCGACGCATTAAAACGACGTCTGGAGTGGCCGGAGAACTCCCGACGTCGGGTGTTAACCGTGAACTCCCGACGGATCTTCCAACGCCCGTCGGGTGACGTCGGGAGAGGGGTCTGGTTTAAACCAGACCCCTCATTCTTTCCCACTCCCCCTATTTTTTATTTCTCTCCCTCTCAAAAAACCCTAAGCCCCCACCGTTGTCACCCCTATTTTCTTCCTCTCCCTCTCAAAATTTTCTCTCTTTCTCCCATTTTCCTCCTTTTTCTTCACCATTCTTCCTCCCTTTCCCTATTTTCTCATCATTTTACACTTTAACTCCCATTTTCTCCATTTTTTCCATCCAACTTTTCTTCCATTTTTTCAATCAATTTTTTCTTCCATTTCTCCCTTTTCTTCCATCCTTTTACACTTTCTATTTTTCCCATAAATTTTTTCTTCCATTTCTCCCTTTTCTTCAATCAATTTTTGCTGCCGCTGCCGCTGCAATTAACTGCCCTTCGCTGCCGTCATCTCCTCGCCGATAATTTTTTCATTTTATTTTATCTTGTATATTTATTTAAATCATGTGAAATGCCCATTAAAATGTGTTAAATATCATATTCGCTTTTGTTAATTTTCTGAAATTTTTGTACAAATCATGCCCATCAATATTATACCCATTAAAATATTATTTGAATTTTTTAACATTTCGAAGATTTCCACACCTTCTCGATGAAATGTGACGTCGGGAGAATTCAGATTTCCTGTAGTGTGATGCACCTTACTTTTAGGCGGCTTAATCATAGGAACTCCAAATTAAAGTGTGCTTAGTGTCATAATCTAACTTTGAGATAATAGATTTTGAACCCATTTGTGCAGACAGTGCAGTGGCGACACGTGAGTACCGACATATCTGGCAAAGACAGAGGTCCAAGAGAAGTGCCATGATGCGACTGAGGAGAACGGTGCATCATCCAACACACCAAGATAAGTGGGCAAGCATGCCATGTTGAACATTAAGCAGAAAGACAAGCAACCATGTCATCGGTGGTGTCAGTAACAAGCTCCTCTAGCCCCGAGCCATGACCTCGGAAGGTGGGATTTCATCGCGAGTTTGGACGAGCAACTCTAGAGTTAGATGCATATTGATAAGATATGCAATCACGTCGAATTTCATGTCAATCGGAGTTTAGATGGGCGCTCTACGTTGGTGAGTGACAGTTCGCCACATTTGATATGCATGGGTGGTAAAAAGAAAAATGTACAGAATGCACTATAGAGGGAGGCATGGTGTCAGCTCTCCACCACCCTTGGGCCCTATGGTCTAAGTGAGCTACCCCATGGCACATGCGTGTGTCATGGTGTGGGCGAGCATTACAAGACAAGTGTCTTGGGCATCTTCCATCGAGAATGGGATCACATGGACAGTGTCGGACGGCGGGTGTGCCGACATTGCGCCACTTCCCATGGACCAGAGGTTTGATGTAGCACCCGATATGCCGTTTTGATTCGACAAGGGCTTAGAAGGGCCTAAATCTCAATTATGTTTGGATGGATAGATGTCCGAGAAGTCCCAAGTTGAATTATTGCTCATGGATCAGTTGATGATGGTTCTCTTTAAGCATGGCTGAATAGGAGAGAGAAAGCCGATGATATCCCGACACTCGATGTGACATCTTAAAGCATCAGTGGGACTTGATAGTTCTTGGTTGGCCTGATACTTGCTCGAGTTGTCCCGATAAGTATTGTAGTGGCTCGGTAAAACCCAGTAGGCGATCATTAGGCCGATAGAAACCTGGTAGGTGTTAAAGTAGGTCGATAAAGTACAATAAGCATTGTTATATCCCGAAAAGCCTCAAAAGTGTCTGAATCACCCGGTAAGCCCTAATATAGATTTATAAGTCTGTTTTGGCCCAATAAAGGGTCAAAACTCATCTCGGTGAAGTTCCAAAGCGATGTTGAAGTATGAGGGACGTGTTGTAACCAAGATAACGAAGAGAGATGTGACGTTTCATTGTGATGACCTTAGCCTCATATATGGGTAAGGTCAAGTCGGCTAGAGTCGCACATAAGGGGAAATACACGTATGAGCGACATGTATGGCTGAATGAAGTTCAGTTCTGCATGAGTAAAGTTCGGTTGAGGATGGAATAACATCGCCTAAGGTCCGATGAAGCTTCAAAGAGTCGAGCAAAAAGTGAATTAGGACTTGAACATCCCTTAAGGCTGACTATGATCACAGGTGAATCATGGTGCTGCACGGTTGGAGAAGTAGGACTGTGACACTTAGCTTTGAGCATTGGGAATTTTTCTAGGAAGTATGTGAGTGAGGACAAAGCATGTTAAAAGGATTCGTGTTGGTTTGTGGGGATAGTCTTCACTCGTGGAAGCAACTTAAGATAAATAAGGATGACCTTTCCAGGTTGTAGAGGATGCAGGAGAAAGCCGAAGTCATTAGGTACCGAATCTAAATTTTGAATCCTGGGCCTGTGGCATCACAATAGTCCTTCTGGGATGTAAAATATATCTTTTACCAACAGCCCATAATGTATGAGACAAACACATACATGTCGACTAGGGTTGTATTTATGGTTACAATTCTACCATATATGTTTTTTTTTTCATTTTGTTGAAAATCAATTTTACGATATAAACACTTATGAACCCCCTCTGTGCCCCTATGATAATGATTCCTCTGGCATTACTACTCAAATCTCTATTATTTATTTATTTATATATAAAAACTGATATATTAAAGTGAACGAATTTTATTATGAATCGATTTTAATATCTCTAAGTTGAAAAAAGAATCAAATAGTTGTTGATCAAATCATTTAGAGCTCAGATAGATCTTTTGAAGAATTGATAGCGCCTATCTACACCCCCCTCCCCCATTATATAGAGTACATGTTATCTCATTCTTCTTAATTCGGGATTGTTCTCATATTTCACATGATTATTCATGATTTTGTAGGCATTGAGCATACTTTAGGTAGATTCGACCCTTGGCATCAATTTCGGAATAAAAAAGCAGATTTGGAAGTTGAAGAGGTCAACTTGGGTTTTAAAGTAGCAAAAGTGACGAAAATGCTCCTAAAGGCATAGTAGCATAGCGCTGCGATACCAATGCCTGACGCTTTTACCAATAGTTACAATTTTGGTGCAGTGTCGCGGCGCTGCCTTATGGCAACGCAGTGTTATAGAAATTCAATGGAGATCCAAGGCACGCTATACATGGAGCATTCCAGTGCTGCTTCCAAGTGTCGTGGCGCTATCGCGAATTTCTTTAAATTGCCTTAGTCACCTGCATTTTTTAACACGAAAATTATACAAATCTCTCCCTATTCTTTTCTTCTCTCCTCTGAATTCCATCTTCCCCACTAAATTAAAACCTCTCTTAATCATTTTTTTTTTTTGTGGATTTGAGCATATATCAAGGCTAAGGTACTATTATCAAAGACAAGATTTAGGGTTTTACTTCTTAATTTGTGAACTCATGAGATTATGAACTATTGTACTCTTGCTATTTTATGGATTATTGAATTTTCTCCTCATTCTTATTCAAAGATCAAAAGTGTTTGAGAATATTAGACAAATTATTCATGCATGTTTAATTATCATTATAGATCTACGCTTAATACGTAATCATTAGGTTCTTAGATCCGCAAGTAACAAGAATTAAGTTAGAGTTGTATGTTGATTTGACTTTTTCCAATCAAATAATATTCATCTAACTTAGGAGAAATTCACATTAAATACTTAATTAGGATTTTCCTAATTATTTTGTCTATCTTAGAAATTGCCCTAGATCTTAATGCTAACTAGTTCGCATGTTTAGGAGGCTTTTCCTCTAGACACAAAAATTTCTTTGATTAATTGGACATCCTTCTAGCTTTTCAAGAAGTGATTGGTTAAGTTTAAATCAATAATATTGCATGGTACTTATGTAACTAATCGATAATTGAGTAGAAAATTAAGAATAATCCCAATTTATCCTGGGTTAGGTTTTGTTTCATTGATAATGTTAATCCAATCAACATCTAATTTTTGTGGATCGACCCGTTACTACCTTCATACTACGAAATTAGAGTAGTCAATCGAACAATTATTTAATCGACTCATAAGCCTAAAAAACTTTCAGCTCGTCAAATTGACGCCATTGCCTGGGAACCTTGATATTTTTCCCTTGAAAAAATTGTTGTTTTTTCCTTGTTGTATATGACTCGTTTCTCTGGAAACTCTAGTTTGTTATATTTGAAGATATAAAAAGAGAGGAAAGGTGAATTCAAAGAGAAGAAAAAGTGCGAGCTACACAAATTGATCAAATTAGCGTAGAAGACACACAAGAGATTGAAGAAAATTTGGAAGAGGATTTAGAGGAGGTTGCACAAGAGATTGAAATTGCTGAGCAACCTGAACGCACTATGAGAGAGCTAGCAACTCCTAATACAACTCGTCAACCTCTGTACATAATATATCCTGAAACTACAGGTATGTTTGAGTTGAAAACAGGTTTAATTCATTTACTCCCTGTTGGGATTGATGCTTTAAACTCTCAGAGAGTTCTGTAGTTTGTAAATACATGTATGAACAAACGTTTGTGATGTAAAAATATGAGATATTTTCTTCACTGTTGTCTATGAAATATGAGATATTTTATTTTCATTTACCACAAACCAATAAACTAAGATCCCTGGTTGTCGTTGTAACTTAAACATGTATGTGGAGACATACAAGTGGATCATGTCTTAAGTGATAACCTAAATGGTCTGTAGTATATGGATATAGGAGGGAAACCTTATCCTGGTGATACTACGAATACGACTCTCTTTGTAAATAGTTACAAGTGTTGTGACGTGCTATAGATGGTCTGATCCTGATCATTCATGTGGAGACATGTGAGCAGAGGTGTCCTATACGAAGGAGTTTGTATAAGACCGGACCACGAAGTGTTTAGTCTCGTTATATAACGCTGTTCATGATAGAGAATTTCGTTTCACTATGATGACCATAGGTTACATGACCTTAATCCTAAGTGAGTTGGGAACTCCTGCCTATGAGGGCGGTGATTTGATTTGCATGGGTGCGAGTGGCCAGATTTCCGACTCAACCTACCACTTTGGAGATTCATCTGATTGAGGAGTTGGGAACTCAGCTACACAAGACCTAATTCACTTCTTCCCCGAAGCAGGAGTAAGTAGATAGATTGCTCTTTTAAGGGCTGATACTGGGACTTGAAGAATGTGGCGCCACATACCTTCCCATGGCCCAAGAGGTGTCCACTCATAGTAGGGCTATGATGTATTGTTCATTAGAGAGATCCGTGGTACTTAAGAAGTTAGATATAACTACATGCGCAAAATGGTAAATTGGCCCAGCTGTACTTACGAGCGATCTGTGAAGTGTTATTATATTGTTGACTACTTATATCCGATGACACAAAAATATATCTGTAGTGAGAAGAGTGCAGCTGTCGGTCTTTAGTGGAGTGCTCGACAGTTAACGTGTGGTGGATCTTGTGATTAAAGAGTTTAGTCAGCTATTCACGTACCGTTGGAGCTTCAAGCTACAGGTCTATAAGGTCCTCTTAGTAGCTCAATGAATTCAAGTTGAGAATCAGTTTTTGGGTAAGTTTGAAGCTGTCTCTTATACACATCTAGATGTGTATAAGAGACAGCTTTAACTGTGCGTGAAAGTAAGAGTTTATGTTCAGTTTTCATAACTGAAGGATAAAATGAAAAAAAATTTCATTTTGAAAAGAATCGCTTCATTAAGAGCATGACTTATCGTTTAGCTCACGAGAGACTATATGATAGCTTTCAAGTGATTTTGTAAACGATTGTGTACTAGCGCCATTTACTAGACGATCGTGTAAAGCGATTTACTAAGCGACCGCGTGGCATGCAAGATTCTCTAAATGATCAAGCCTATTTTTCTAAACGATCGTGTACCTGTTAAATTTTACTAAACGATCAAGCACACAAAGTCTATACGATAGACAGTTTATTCTCCCACTTGCTTGATCGTATAGTTCGATCGTTGTTTCCTCCATCTCTGTACCAAATCCAACAGAGCCCACACCTCTTGGATTCTCACTCCGATAATACCAAGGTTACCGAGTGTTGGTGTCTAAGAGGGTGTTTGTTCGTGGAGAAGATTGTTTGTGACCACTAGACGATTGGGTAGGTGATTTGGGCGAGAGCGAGAGATTGTTGTTCCAAGTATTCACGAGAGCGAGAGATCAGTAGAAGAAGAGTTCTTTGAAGGTATGTCTCTCGTCCCTTTTGCATTTAATTTTGAAAGCATGTTGTAATTTGTTAGAAGATGCATAACTAGTTTGTATGTTTGTAAATGCCTTTAATTCTGTCACAATGGGCTTGGAAAAATCTTGCTTCTGCTCATGGGTTCTCTTTGATAAGAATTCCTTTACTTCCAACTTTTCATGGTCGTGCAGGAGAGGATTTGCATAAGAATCTCCAGGAGTTCCACATAGTATGTGATAAGATGCGACCATATGGAGTCATTGAAGAGCAGATTAATTTGAGGGCATTCTTCTTTTCATTGAAGGATGAAGCAAATGACTGATTATATTATTTACCATTCGGTAGCATTACAACATTTGTTGACATGAAGAAGCAGTTTGTAGAGAAAATTTTCCCAACTTCTCGTGCTGTAAGTATCAGAAAGCAGATTTATTCAATTGTGCAAGTCCAAGGGGAGTCACTTTATGAGTACTAGGAGAGATTCAAGAGAATCTATGGGAGTTTTCCTCATCATTAGATTTTTTATCAAATGCTCATTCAGTACTTCTATGTAGGGTTGTTGCAACAAGATAAGAGTAATGTTGATGCTGCAGTAGGAGGAGCTTTGGTAAACGAAACTCCATCTGAGGCAAAGAAGCTCATTTCTACTATGGCTGCCTATGAAGTACAGACACAGATACGACTACACGATATGAATACAATTGGATATGGCGATTCATCAATTTCTAAAAAACTAAGATACAGATGGATACGTCTAAGTATGCGTCATTTTTTATATATATTTTTTAATATATATATATATATATATATATATATTAATATATTCCTAATACGAGGATACTGATACGTTGAATATACATTTTCTTTTTCTTTAAAAAGTCTAGGTTATAGATAAATTTAGCATACAAGTTAATAACAATAGCATAAAATAGAATACAAACACTGAACTACAATGCAAAAAAAACTAACATCTAAGATGTTAAGGTACAATAGTTAATAAAATGCAATAGAAAAATGACTCATAGTGCAAAGAAAAAGAATAAGAAGATTAGAGGGAGAAGTATGACGATAAACGAAGAACTTCTTCATTGAATTGTTGAAGATATTCATATGATTTATATTTTGGTAGACTTTGTGGGGACTCAAATGTGAAGATGGAGATTAGATAATTCTAGTCTAGGGTTTGGTCTGTTATTTTTTTTTTTCTCTTAGTTTTGGACTCGAGTAGTAAGTTTTTTAAACAGGTTGCCTAATTTTAGATTTTGAAAGATTAGATGAGTTGCTTGTCTTTTTTCTTTCAAAAAAAAGTTCACATAGAAATAGATACGTCAAATCGCTACGTATCTGGGAAGTATCTGGAAGTATCAGTATCCGATACGTGTCTGATACTGATTCCTTGCCTCACGTGAAGTATTTGTGCTTCATAGATGATTGAAAATACTCAGCAAGTCGGAACAAAATCTTCAGTCAATATTAAATCTTCAAATGAGGTAAGTTAATTTAAAAAATCAAATTTCTGACTTCGTTGCTATTGTGAAACAGATGATGTTGGAGAAGAATTAATCAATGGTGACGTGCTAGATTTGTTCAATGGTTGGCTATATTGCTGATGTCTACCCAAACTTCAAGCAAGAGGTAAATGCAATGAGAGGATTTAATAACAATCTTTGCGTAGATCTCTGTTTTCAGCTCAAAAGTTCATGAGTTTTGTTTTATATCTTTATATAGGTCTTTTTTTCCAACCTAGAAGTTCGTGAGTTCCTGTTCGTAGTCCAAAAGTTCTTTGTGTTCTAGTTGTTCATGGGTTTTTGTTTCATGCCCAAATCTATTGTGATTTGATTCAGAATTGCTTCAATTTGTCATGCAATTGCTTCAGATTATCCATTCATAATCTCAAGTTGTCTCTACCACCTTGAATTTGAGGGAGGGTGTTGAGATATTTATGCCTTAAATTATGTATTATGCATATATTTAGGCTTTAGATTAAGAAATTAGTTCATAGTTCTTTTTGTATAAATTGCTTATGGAAATCTCAAATTAATACAGAAAGTATTCATTCAAATATTATTTCTACTGGTTCTATAAGTTTATAAAAATTATATAAAAACAATCATAATAATAGTAATTATTATTATTATTTAGAAAAAAAATTGTGTATATCAAAAGAGAGAATTTTATTAATGATCAAAAGTTGTGAATACAAGAAAGTACTCTATTTATAATTGAAAAGAAAACTAATCTCAATCCTAATAAATCAAAGAAACTAATCCTAATCCTAATAAATCAAAGAAACTAATCCTAATCCTAATAAATTAAGGATTTGATCATAAGACCCTAATCCTCCTACATCATTCAATCCCTCAAAAAAAAAAAAAAAAACAACTCGTCATCGAGTTTTGAAATGAAAATGAAGGTAAAAATAAAAAGGTAAGCCACTTTAGCAAGTAAAAAAACTCTGAAAAACTAATATCAAGGACATCCAAATTGCACAAGTTGAGCTATGACTTGTCGTTTGAAATAGACTAAATTCTTCAGCAAAATACTCATGGATTAATCCAAGAATTAAGTTGTTCAAGAGATCCATTGCCGCATAACCAAGTCTAAAAAAAATCTTAGTTTCAAAGTCAAAATCAAGCAAGGAAAAAAATCTGATTTTTTTTTTATTCTTCATGCCCCGCGTTACGTCCCGGGTCATTAGATAGGAATTCGAAAATGAAGAAAAAAAGAATATTACTATTGTATAAACAAATAGTTTGAGAGTAAGCATTACACAATCTCCAAGATCATTAAAATAAAAGTATTGGTAATGGGCCAGTTCGAAAAAAGAATTTGGGTCAATTTTACAAAAATAATGCCGGTGGGAAAAATTGCAAAATAATTCACCTCATGTTGCTTCATCTTCTTCTTTCTCGTAAACAACTGTGAATGGGATGTCAACCAACCTCGAATGATCTCCTTCATCAACCACACAATCTTCTTCTTCTTCTTCTTTCTTCATCAGGTCTGTCGGTTCAATCAATTTAACCACCTCAGCCTTGCTGGCGATTTCATCAGAATACCAACATTTTTTTCGATCCCAGACATGTCATCTCCCACGTTACTTCTCAATCGACTTGATTAGGTTTTCAAGTTTCTTAAGTCTGCCCACAGGTATTCTCTTCTTCTACCTCTCCAAGGGCTTGGATTTCAACATTTCAT
The DNA here is from genome assembly GCF_009727055.1 of Benincasa hispida. Classification (NCBI taxonomy): domain Eukaryota; kingdom Viridiplantae; phylum Streptophyta; class Magnoliopsida; order Cucurbitales; family Cucurbitaceae; genus Benincasa; species Benincasa hispida. The sequence goes on from NC_052349.1 coordinate 61,066,154, forward strand.
ATGTTGTGGTGAGATTATTGGGTCGAGTCACTTTTCTGAAGGGAATCAGATTCCCGCGGAAGCCTATAATCGCCATGCCATTTGAAAATCGATTTAAAAACATAATTCACATAAAATAAGGTAAACATTAAATAAACCTAAGTATGCTTATAATGAAGAAGAAGAAAAGAAAGAGAAGAAGAAAACTCACCCTTAAAGATTCTCCTTTCTTCACGATTTCCTCTCCTTTTCACACGAACAAATTCAAACCTCTCAACGAACAAAGACACCACCACACAAGCTTCCCTGTTATGCTCTAGGATTCCAATGAGCTAGATGTGTGAGCTTTAACACCTTAGAAGAGGGAATGAAGGTAGAAGGAATGTTCTTGAGAGAGTAGAGTAGAGAGAATATAAGAATGGAGGCTGGGACAATTTTTCACAAAATCCCTTACCTAAAAGGGTTAAAATGGTACATTTATAGGGAGAGGGTAACCCCTCTCCAAGTCTTCCCACTTTTCATCATTTGTTAATTGATTAATTAACTACTAATTAATTAATTAACATATAAATTAAATAACTATATATTAAATCATATTTAATATATAGTTAATTAATTAACATAAATATCATATATTCATACTAGCCTCTATTCTCCATCATTTATTGATTAATTAATCAATTAACATATAAATTAATAAATAACTATATAATAACTCATATTTAATATAATATTAATTAATTAACATATAAATATCACATATTTATATGCATACATCTCTTTATGAATCCAATTCATATAAATCTAATATTTGAATCTCATTCAAATACATCTCTCTAATACTATAATTCTATATGAATCTGATTCATATGAATTTAATTTTCTAATCTCATTCAGATATATCTCTCTAATACTGTAATTCTATATGAATCCAATTCATATGAATTTAATATTCGAATCTCATTCCAAATATATCTCTCTTATATAGTTGGATCATAGATCATATCTATAATTAATCATATTCTATAATGTATCAGCATACACTATATACTAATCATATTAATATGAAATTCCTCTAAGTAATTTGAATAATTAAAATCATTCATCATTACTATCCTTAACGAGCTAACAGGGGACCTTATGGACCTGCAAATTAGAAGCTCCAATGATATGAGATTAATTACTTAAATTCTTTAATTAAATTAATCAATATTCATTAACTATCGGACGCTCCATAATGAGTTGACCCTTCACAAATTACTCATAATTATAGTTGGGTCAAATTACCATTTTATCCCTATAGTTACATCTAACTCCTTAAGTACCACTAGTTCCTTTAATGAACAATCGATTTATAGTCCAACTATAAACTAACACCTCTCAAGCTAGTGAGAGGTTGAGTTCTCATTGTTCAAGATTCGAAATTAGCTGTTAAGGGAGCAATTTATGTACTTTTCCTAAGGTCGGGAATGAGTAAATTTCTTCTTGTATATTTGCGTCCCTAGCTCCCTAATTAGACGAATCCCCAAATTGGTAAGCATATTAAGTCGGCGAAACTGGGCACTCTCACCAATGCAAATCAAAGGACCACGCTTATAGGCAGAAGTTCATAACTTACTCAAGATTCAGGTCAAGTCACCTATAGTCATCTTGGTGAAATGTAAGCTCCTTTCTAGTAACAGTATTATAAAGAGAGACTATTCATTTCATGGTCCGATCTTATACAAACTCTTTGTATAGGATACCTCCGCTCACATGTCTTCACATGAATAATTAGGATCAGATAATTTGCAGCACTCTACAATAGTTGTAATAACTACAAAGTGGGTCATATTAATAGTGTCACGAGGATAAGGTACCCGACCTTATCCATCAACTATAGACCATTTAGGTTATTACTTGTATGTCTCCATATAATGTTTAAGTTATATAATATAACCTTGGATCTTAGTTTATTGCATTGAATTAATGTAGTCTAAATGTTAATAAAATACCTCTTATTCTATTAAATATATATAATTTGTGTTTACAAACTACAAGATATATGAGATTTAGAATACCAAATCCAACATTTTCTCCATTTTGGACATCAATTTTCTTTCCAATTTGAGTCACGCAAGCTCCAATTTGAAAATAGTTTTGTAATCATTGTATTCTTCTCCTTGAAATTGTGGTCTACGAGCTCTTCCATCCATGTTCCACTCCCTATTCTCTTCATTGTTGGATAATTCTTCAACTTTTCCTTGTCTTCTCTGATGAACATTTAATCTTGATTTTTATTGAACATGTATAATAGGTTCTTGGATGTTTCTTGGAAATATTTGAGGTTGGTAGGTATTCTGTTGTCGTTCTTGATCAACAAGATTCCTTTCGACTTTAATTATTTGGGTGGGATTTACCAAATCTTGAAGTTGTGTCTACCCTTCGGATAATTGATCCAATTGAAGAGAAGTTTTCTCTAGTAACCTCATGATACAATTGAAGTGATCGAATCCCGCAGCAGAAGCATTGTGAACACTTTGCATACCAATTCGATTTTTACGTAAACAAATTCAGTATACTAAAATAGAATATAAACATGTAATATAGCATGCTTTAGGGAAAAAGATTAGAATCATTCTTACCTTTGTAGATTCCCAAACTTCACGAACAATCCTCTTTAAGTTCCAACGAACGACTCCTCCAACGATCTTGATGACGAATGATTTCTTGAACAACCTCGAACACTACAACGAGAGTAACCATATTATTCTCTAGGATTCCAATAGAGGGATAGGTAGTATCCAACTATTAGGAGAGAGAGAAGGGGAGGAGAAAACGGTTTTGGAGAGTATAGAGGATTCTGTTTGTGGCTTAGGAAAAATTTTGAATAATAACACTTATGTGTTGTGTATTGTCAATGTTTGTGTCTCCCAAAGGGGCCACTGAGAGGTTTTTATATGGAAAAGGGCTAAGCCCTTTTCCTAATCATTTTCCTATTTCCTTTTTCCACATATTTAATTAATTAGCACAATTAAATAATATTTATTTAATTTAATTTGCACATTAATTAAATTACTATTTATAAATTTATTTTTATTTAATGTGTATATATTTAATTATCATAAACACCATATGTATATGTGCAATACCTCTATTATTAATTCTTTGTGAAACTAATTCACTTGAATTAATTAACTGAATCTTATTCAAATATTACTTTCCAATTTAATTTGAATTATAGATCATATTCATAATCAAATATTAATCACATTAATATATGATTTTCTCAAATTAACTTGAACAATTCAAATCATCCCTCTTAAATATCCTCTAGTGAGCTAACAGGGGACTTGGTGGACCTGTAGATCAAAAACTCAAACGATATGAGATTAATTGGCTAAACTCATTAACCAAGTTAATCAATATTTGTTAATTGTGGGTATACTCCACTAAAGACCCACGACTGTACTCTTCTCAATACGAATATATTTTTGTATCCACGGATATTGACCAATAACAAGTTAGTCCTTCACAAGTGTTCGTAACTCCAACTAGGTCAAATTACTGTTTTACCCTTGGGTTACCTCTAACTCCTTATGTATTAATGCTCCTCTAATGAACAACTTGTTTATGGTCCAACCAATAAACAGAAACCCTTCTCGAACCAATAAATGGGTAGGACTTTTTGTTCAAGTCCCGAAGACACCACTTGAGGAACACTCATCTACTTACCCTTAAGACAGAAATGAGTGAATTCCATCTTGTATTATTATATTCCCAACTTCCACCTCGGTCTTGTTCCCAAAATAGTAGGCATATTGGGTCGGCTAACTGGCTACCCTTACCCATACAAATCAAAAGACAATCTCTCGTGAATAGGAGTTCAAAATATACTCAAGATTAAAACTAAGTTGTTTAGATCATCCTATTGAAATAAGAATCTAACTAGTTAACGGTGTTACATCTAGTGGTTACTATTTTGCGGTAGTCTTATACAAACTCATTGCATAGGATACCTCCACTCGCATGTCAACTACACGAACACGTTGGATCATTATATTTATATAAAATACAAAGTGGGTCGTACATAATGTTACAAGGATAAGGTACCCAACCTTATCCCTATACTATAGACCCTTCAAGTTGTAACTTTAACATTGATCCTTGTATATCTCCACATATAGTTCAAGACTCATAAGGCAACCTTGGATGTTAGTTTATTGGATTTAGGGTTATTAAGACAAAAATAGATAAACAACACAAACAATAACATTTATTGAATTAACATCTATAACTCTTTATTGATGATGGTCAATTAATAATATTTACTATCTATGAGTTTTAGGGTATAAACCCAATAATCATTGACAGAACCTTCGACAGACTGCAAGCATTTGGTCCTAGTCTTCAATGATAGAACAATAGGTGTATCTACCTCTTTGTTTTGGGAAGTTTCTACCATAGAAGGCTTCTTTCCCTCTATCAAGCCCAATTAATCTTGATGCTTTGATACCAATTGATCTATACCAAATGAGAAAATTTTACTAATGATCAAAAGTTGTGAATACAATGAGACAAGTACTCTATTTATAATTGAAAAGTAAACTAATCCTAATCCTAATCCTAATTAAAAAAAGAAATCAATCCTAACCCTCATAAACCAAAGAAACTAATCCTAATCCTAATAAACCAAAGAAACTAATCCTAATCCTAATAAATTAAGGATTTGACCATAATACTCTAATCTACTACATAAAAAAAGCTATACAAATTTAATTCGACTCACTTTTTATTACACTATATGATAGCTATTCGCAAACACTTTTCCATATATTTTCCATGATACATTTTTTCCATTTTGTGATACCAATGCATAAGGGTGCTCAAATAATCCGAGAATTCGAACAACTCGAACCAAACTATAAGAGTTAGGTTGGGTTGGATTAGATATTAAGAAAACAAAAATTTACATTTGGCGACAAAAAAACATGCTGACGCCATAAAAAGTCGCTAGGAAAAAAAGGCTTTAACAGTTGGCAATAAATATCTCTGTCGACGGTAGAAATTTAGGTGTCAAGGGGCTTCTGCCGACGGTTTATCATTGCCATCGGCAAAATGAGCCAATGCCGACGACATATTACACTCCATCGACATAGGGTGGGATTTGTTGGCATCGACAGTTCTAAAAGTGAACCCTAATTTCATTTACCTTTCCCTCTTTCCAAATTTCATTTACCGCTGCCCTCTTCTCCCTCTCCCTCCTTCAAACCACGTTGCCGCCTCATCTCCCTCTCCTTCCTTCAGATTGCACCGCCCGTCTATTCTCCCTCTTCCTCTTTTTCAAATCATCGCCCCTCCTACTCTCGATCGCCACCCCTCCTCTCCCTCTCAAACCCACGTGTCCTTCCTTCTCCCTTTCGGCTAAACCTCCTCCAGCCAGGTAGCCCTCTCTATCCCCACCGCCCAGCTTCTCTCTCGTCTAAACCCTCGCCGATTGTGCAACACATTAACTTCTCCATCGCCCTATCTCTCAGTTGTGCAATACCAACATAGAACACCTTTTCCATTGTCTCTCTCGTTCTTAGTTCATTGTCTCTTTTTAGATCCACACACTCTCTTTATCGGCCAGTCACCATCTTGTTGGCGTCTCTCTCTTGTCAGTCATTGAAAGGTAACTCGATGAATGATAAGTAACATATTTATGCTACTTATTGGCTTGGGTTTTAGTTAGTTTTTTATGAATAATTGAGTTATTTTCACATGTTATTATGTTAAATTTCAAGTATTTGAGCAAATAGAATACAATCGAATAATTTGGAGATAAATTGGAGATTTTCGGGTATTAAAGTGCATTAAGTAAAGAATCTCCAAGAAGAAAGAATATGAGGCAAAGAAGTATTGGGGCTAAAAAAATTTCAAAAATGGCACAACAACGCCATTCCAAGCACCGCGACACTACAATATTTCCCAGCAAAATCAATTCGAACGCCTCCTTCAATTTTTAACCTTAAATCTTATCTTTTATCCCCTAATTCAAATGGAAAAGTTAATTTAAATGTAGCTAGGTTTCCTAAAGTGTTTAAGCAACCTAAATAGATCACGATTAGGATTATTTATCCCCTCTATAAATAGAATCATTCACTACATCCCAAGGGAAGACCAATTAGAGAGAAAATTCTGTTACTTTCTACATATTCAAGGAGTTGTTGAGTGACATCTTGAAAGCTAAAAAGAAATTCAAGGTTCGAGAACGTAGAGCTCGATCACAATAAGAACGAACATGACATGTGCTAGGAGTTTTTTTTTTTTCTTTCTTTTTTTTAGATTATATTATGATATTTTTATTAGAGCTCTAGCTTTTAATAGTTAGTTAAGAATTCTATTTTTTTTGGATTAATTGGATTTATTAATTTAATTTTAGTAAAGATTCTTTCAAAGTGCAATTGTCTTGCATGCAAATTGAATGCTTAACACTTTTATTATTTTGGTCATTTCATAACTGATAGTTGATTTGGGCTTTGGCTCAAAATGGTTGGACTTGAATTAGAACATGACATTTTGGATGGTTATCTGTAAATCCTAAAAATAAGTATTGAGTTCACTCAATGGTCATTAGAGAGAAAAAAAAAAAAAAAAAAACTTAATCTCTTGCTTGGCCTTTAGAAGTCATACTGAAATGTTAGGTTTTAACTATAAGCAAGAGACTTATTTGAACTTGAAAGGATCTTTTAAATATTTTTACCTTTTCGACCTAAGAAATTGCTTGTTTGTATTGAATTTCTAGTAATCATTTTATTCTTAATTCAATTGATAAACTTATATTATGTAATAATTCATTCACGTGTTTATGTGCTTAATGCTCTTAATCTTCTGATCTAAAGTTAATTAATCAATTGATTTAAGTTTTAATTCTAGAGAGTAGGATTTAGATTGGAACAACAAATGCATGACTACTAGTGAATATGTTAGGGATACTTATAGAATAATTAATAGAAGATTCGTAATGTCCTACTTGTATTTAAAAATCATACAGAAATGTTAGCTTTTAACTCTAAGCAGGAGAATTAACTAAGCTCAAAAAAGAAAGTTAATAACAATAGTATCTTCTTAACTTAGGTTTATTATTTGATAAAAGTAATCTTTTAATTGGTTAAGCATGTTATTCCATTGCATGAATCCTATCTACAAGTACTTTATCTCTAATTGTTATTTCCACTTAATTGAAACTAAGAGTAATGATAATTTAAACAAAACACCTTCAAAGTTTCATTTCTCTAGACAAAAATAATGAAGTAGAAGTAGTTGTGGTACTTAATTAAACTATTGGCTCAATCCAATAGGTGATACTCGAATACAGCCATCATATTAAAACTTGACACTGTATACTTATAGTTTTACATGGTTGAAGATTGGATTGGTCTCATAAATAGGGTTCATCAAATTGGAGATTTGGTCAACCGAAATTTGGAGTTAGTCTCAAAAACTACTTTTTAACCCACCCAACTCAATTTATACACACCTCTACGAGCACATGTCTCTCTTTGGCCATAAGGAAAAAAACCGCATTATATTGTCAAACTTAATTATAACATATATTACACTTACATTCACCCTCTAATTTACTTAATTAATATAACAATAAAATATAATTTTATTTAATATTTTACATTATACTTCATTTAATCTCTTATACGTAATGTTTATTATGAGAATTTTTTTTATTAAGTTAAACTTGATGTGATCGAGAACATGGAAGAGAAGAGATGTTTTTGGTAAACACGATGTCTAATTCATATTTCTGGCACTAGAATCAAGTTTTGATCTCAAACATTATTCTTAACTTTTTCAACCATGTCGTTTCCACTCTCATTAAATAAATCAAACAAATTGGAATAAAATGACGACAAATTAAAGAGGAAGAGAAAAAAAATGCCAAAACTAAACATATGGGACCCTTTTTTGCTCCTTTGATTTTGGCCTTGGCCTACTATCTTAGCTTCAATAATTCTTTTTTTTTTTTTTTCCCATTTTTTCTTTCCTTTTCATAATCATATAATTCATAGGCAATCAGTGTCTCTTGGCCTAGTATATTAATTTACCACTCCTTCCTTCATTTCTTTCATTTTCTAAACCTTACAAAACTCAAAACACACACATCCCCAACCCCCATGCAAGCATTCACATTCTCTCTTCCCTAGCTAGAGGAAAATATTATTTATATATATATATATATATATATATATGTTCTATACCTATATCCAATTATGTTCGTAGTCCCTAACATTTTCTCAATTTTAACTATAGTCCTTATAATCGTAGTATTTTTAGTTTCATCTTTATATTTTTGTTAAATCATTCGAACGGTCTCACATATAGACAAGTTCTTTTTCGATGCGCGATATACTTGAAAGAAAATAGATATAGAAAATGTTATGAAAAAGAAATTATTAAATATTTAGTTACTTTATGAACATATATAATAAAAGTATGGATGGAATTAAAACTTGTAAATCTATATATTAAGAAACAAGTGAAACATAAAAGAAAAAACTAAAATAATAATAATTGAACTAAAAGTCTAAAAATACACACAAAAATAAACATATATTTTCAAACAAAAACGTATGTTAGCTTTGTCTATGAAATTCATAAATTTCCCCGCTGATGATTCATAAATCAATCATATATACCTTCTTCTTCTTCTTCTTCTTCATTTTTTTTTCTTTTCTTTATTATACTTCAAAACCCATCTAAATTATACACCGCTACCACAGTCTGATGTTTCTTTATGCCGGCTGCCACCATGGACGGTGGTAGTGGCGGCTGCGCCCTTCTCTTTTCTGCAATCCTGTTCCATCTTCTGCTCTCTGCACTCGGCACTGCAAAAAGCTGTATCTCCCCTACACCCAAACCAATCAAAAATCAAATCCCACATCCGATTTTAATTAATATTTTTTTCCTTTAAAAAGAACCTCCAACTCAAGAGAAAAAATGCATCCATATCTTAAATTGCATCTATTTTTTAAGCTCACACCAATCATAAATGGACAGAAGAAACACTCCGAATGACCAAACACAGAATTACAAGAGAGTGGGGGAGAGAATCATACATGTACATGTAAATGTCACGGGCGGGAGAGAGGCGGCGGTGACAGAAGGTGCAAGAGCGGAGAAAGATAAGAGAAGAATGGTGGTTAGTGTCTTTGTTAAAGGCGGAGAGATTTGTCCGGCCTCTTGGTGACACGAAAGATAAGGTATAATTCATTAGATCAGTACTGTCCAGATTTTGGCTGCCGATCGGCGGAGGAATCTCTCCGGTGCTGGGATTCTGATCATCGGATGGCTCTTCACCCTCGACGTGGCTGAGATCCACCGTGATTCCTGATACACTCGCCGTTCTCTTCATCTGTCCCCGTGGACGTTTCCCTAGTATCATCATCTTCTTTTTTCTTCTTCGTCTTCTTAGAGAGAGAGAGAGAGAGAGTATAGTGTGGGGAAGGAGGAGGAAGTTGGGCATAAAAAGATGGAGATTGAATGATTATAAAATTTAAAAAAGAAAAAAAAAAGAAAAAAAGTGCAACTACACCGACAAAAATCTGGCACATCGCAGATTGTTTTGAAATTGATTTTTTTTTTTAATGATTTATGATAAATAAGAAAAATGGAAGGTCTGAGATTAAGTAAAGCTTAGCCTGTATCTAAATATTGTCTTCAAAATAAAAGAAAAAAAAAAGTAAATTTAATTTTTAATTTTTTTTTTCATATGATTGTATGACTGTGAAAGTGGGTTAAAAAATATTTTGATTTTTTACTTTTTTTTTTTTTTTTTTAATTTTTAATTTGCAACAATTTAGTTTTTTAAATTTTAATAAAGAATAATTTTGTCGTGATTACTTCAAACTTTTATAATAATTTAGTTCTTAATGTAAAAAATATTATTAAGATCTAATAAAATTTCTTACACATTTAGATCAAGATAAAAATTGATTGGACATCATTTTTTTATAAACTATAAATACTAAGTCATTGCATGTTAAAAGTTAACACTTAAATTTTGAAGAAAATTTATTTGATAGGGACCAAATTGTTACAATTTTCAATATATAAAGACTAAATTGTTATAAATTTAAACATATAGGATTAAATCGCTACAAATTAATTCTAGGTTAATAAAGTGCTTTTTAATCAAGTTTTTATCCTAGATTAGGTTAAATTTGTTAAATAACAATCCACCAGTCCAAAACTTTTAAGTTAATTGGGTTAAATTGTATCAATGTAATACTTCCCTTTTTAACTTTGGGTTTAAAATTTGGTAGAATATCCAACTAGTAGAACAATAGTTATTTAAAGTAAAATTATGGTTACTAAATGGGAAAAATTAAAAGGATATTGTCATTTTAGAAACTATTTAAGAAAATATTGTTGTTTTCAAACTATTTGTAAAAATATTGTTTTTTTTTTTTTTTTTAAATAGACTCGAGGGTATTTAAATTTTCGACCAAGGTAGGTCGAATTTTGAACCTCCCGACTTGCGGACTTTCACTTTTCGTTTGTAGGTCGAACTTTGAACCCTCAACCTTGCTCTTAACATATATTATTTTTGAGTTTGTTTAATTATCATTCCGGAAACCTTCCTCTAATCAAGAAGATCGTATTTCATAAATTTTCAATAAAGGTCCCCTGGAATTCCTTCCAAAGCTTGTTGAAATAATTTTTACGGATTCCTGTCATCTCAGCAAGTCTGACTAAATAACGAGCTAAATGATCTCCTTCTTTTTGCCAACTGAACTTCCCAATAATTCGTAATATACATGCATAATTATTTGATGTTTGTAAAAATAATTTTGTATTGGGAGAGAGTAAGAAAGAGGAAGAGTAAGAGAGAGACGAGATGTTGACGAGCGGATTTGTGAAGAGAGCGAAGATTTTGAAGAGAGTCAGATCTTATGAGAAAGCGAGAGATGAGATTTTGAGCTGAGAAGCGCGAGATACACTTCAAATTTTGGGTCAGTTCGTGACATAATTTTCCTTTTTTTTATTCCTTTTTTTAATTATTACACATATACTCACTATCCTTCTTGTCTTGTCTTCCTCTGTCTTTTTTTTTTTTTTTTTAATTTTCCATTTTAAATACAAATTTCAAAAAAATATTTTATTATTGTTATTTCAAGCTTCGGGAAAAAGAAATAATCAGATTTAAAAAAATAATACTCAACTATCTCATAAAATAAAATGAGTGTAATATTTAATAATCTCATGTTATATATAAAAATTAATTACAAAAATGCAATGTAACGCAGCATCAGAGCGGACGTCGTCGATATTCGAGAGCTGGTGTGTTCGCTCAGTCTGACTTCGAACTTGATGGTTGCTGCGGGTTCTTCTTGATGTTGCTTCTGGTACCGCTCTCAGGCAGCCTTCATAATATCAAATATTCATATATGACATCTCCACGACCCGGATCATGTGCCAATGCAACGTATGAAGCGAGAAGGACCAGCCTCTGAGTCAATAATATGATTTGTACAAAATGCTGGCTAATGCATCATCATGCGGATAACATAATTCAGTTTGACTTCTGCGTCGCATCGTAGGGGGCAACTCGTTCCTTTGTGCAACCTCATCAAACTCATCCTCTTTCCGAACGAGGCTCCTTATGTATGAACTGGTAGAGGAACAATAGGTATATCTGTACATATACTTGCATGAATTTCCCTCCATATAACTTATAGTTCCGTCACCTACATATAGCAAGAACTGCTTCGGATCAATTCGCAACCTCACGGAGTCTAACTGTGTTCGATCTTTGTGATATTATAAAACAATTAGACAATATTTAAAATAATTATCTTAAATTAAAAATAATTAGATAATATTTCATTCATTTACCAGATGACCCCAGCTTTCTTCCCGGACGTAGTGACCATAGTGCGGCCCCTATGGTGGGGGGGATATTATTATACCAATTGCAAATATATTCTTTGGAAGTGACATCTATGTCCAAACTGTTCAATGAGAATACCCCTACCGCAATAACTCTTGCACGATAAGGTATCCATCCGGCACCTAGCTACTTCCTGTATTATGGTTCAGGCTACATCGGCACTTTTTTGGAACCAAATCTCCTTCCTTAGATCTAAATTCACTAATGTACGTACGCGGTTCAGTTACGAACAGGCGATGGGACAACATCTTGCTGAAAACCAGAGATTGTCTCATCACCCTATCAGGAAATGTCCACTCCTCAATGTGAAAACATATGAAGGACCTATCATTATCCGCTGTTTCCATCGTATGGCTTATAACCATTCGTAATAGGCAACGTACTGCAAATAATTGTTGTACGGCTCCCAAATACCTGAAAAGCACAAAAATATTCATAATTAGAGAATAATATTAAAGACATAAATAAACATAAATGTGTATCAAGAAATAATCAATTAGGTTTCAGTGTAATGTACGCTGTTCAGGTTGAAAGCCAGATCAAACATGTCATCGTATAACTCAGCTGACTACAATGTTGGTGGCTGTCACTAAGTCAAACCAAAATTATATCTCTCCATCCTAAATTTTTAAATTGATATTTAGAATTTAAATTAACTAGATCAGTGATTAATAAAATTAAATATTGAAATTAAGAGAGCCACAGTGAGCGAGAACCGTAGACTCCGTCCAACTAACCTGAGCGTCATTAATGGTTTGTAGCTGTGAGCCATTGTTAGGAAATCGCTCTGCAAGCCCATAGTTGCAAAAGTAATAAGAGTCCCCAACCTATCTCTCAAACCTCAGGTCTTGTGTTTTGCATAGTTGGTCTAATACAATCATGCCAAGCATGGCTCCCCCATGAATACGCCTGCTTTTCTCGCCGCATCATGGAGGTTAGCTAATAGTACAGAAGAACATTCAAGTAAACAAGAATTGACTTGATTATCTGTATTAGCTTCCACCCATCATCTGTAGTAATATGCTCGCGCATTATCTTATGACGTTTCCTCGTCTGCATCCCTGTCGAGCTTCACGAAAATTATGTTCCTCAACTATATTAAACTTAAACCTCGATCCTTTATCTTGTTCCGGTAGGTGGGGTCGCAACCGAGGTACAGTTGCAAAAACTTCTGACCAGTTTATTCGTACATCCACTTCTAGTGACCCGGGCTCATCCATCAACAGGTTAACCCAATCAATCACTTCTATTCTTGTAGAATAATAGTCATCTCTCCATCAGACATTATGAAATGCAGTGTTTCGTCTCGCGGCTTCCAGTCTCAGTCCCTGACTAAGGTTTTGAATCAAGATGCCTAGTTTTTTCCAACTTAGAAAAAAAGGTCCTAATGCTGGCAACTCCCCATATTGAATCCAAAATGGTAGCGGCAGGGCGATAGTATTCGATTCCGGGGTCGGGAAGGCGGGAATTTATGTGCGCTGGAGAAACTGCACGGCCTTTCGATCGCCCCTTACAAATACTGAGATGTTTCTTCTCATGCTTGATACGGAATGCTCCGGGATCCGCCTAATAGCAAAAGATGATCGATGATGGACTGGTCGTGTTTTACCAAACATCGGATCAACAGGTCCTTGAGGTTTAAAGCCATGTACTTTCCTTAAAAAGATTAAAAAAAGAATTATTCCAATTTCACAAACGATAATTTGTTTCTAGCCCTATTCAGAAGTTATTATAGTAGCCAGAGCTTAATTAACCAAGAATTATGTATAATACTTAGATTAAAGAGAGATAATGTAGCAACTTTTAATTCTCTCGCATAGATATAATGTCTACTTAATAAGTTTAGAGGAAGAATATTATTATCATATCTTAATTAAAAAGAATATTTTTTAATAAATTTGTCTACCATGTTTGGAGGCCTAGTAAAAATTCCACAACTGATTAACTAAGATTTCTTTTTGATCGGCTTAGTCATAAATTCTCCCACTTACTAAATGAATTGCAATTATTTCTTTACTGAGAAAATTGAATATACAACTAACGAAAGATAACATGAGTATGCCGATCCGCTTTGAGCAGGTATTCTAGTCGGGGAAAGGCGATGTCTCCAATCTTTGGATCATTCATCTGAGGAGTCTCGCTCAATGGATCCTCATGTGATCGTAGAGGATCCATCCTCGCTCATTATTAAGACGAGGATGCCTGCTCATGAGTGAGTTGATGCTCGCTCGTGAGAAGACCGATCACTCTGAGCGAATTTTTCTTGCCACCTTCCACTTTTTATTGTCTTTTTATTTATATTAACTTTTTTTTTTATATAAACGCCTTATATGCATTTTACTTCTTTTAATATTATTTATTGGTAGTGATATATTAATAAATCACCACCAATTTTTAAGCGGTTCTTTATAGATGCGGTACTATATTACTATTATAATTAATATTTTATTCTTTTAATTGACTAATTGAGATAAGTCTGAAAAAATATGGGTCAATACTCTTGATTTCCTATTATCAAGTAAATTTGAATAAAAAAAAAAAAAAAGTGAAATAAGTAAATAGAATAGTAGAGAAAGAAAGTGTAGGGGTGAGAATTCACTCAAGGATATGCAGTGTGGAGGTAAAGAATAATGGTTAACAACTTTATTGATTTACAATAAAAAATTGAATATTACACATAAATTATTATAAAAAAGCAAGTTGATATACAATAAATATATCATTAAAAAAAAATTGAATATTCATAAATATATATATACCTAAAAAAATATTTATTTTTCAAATCCTGGTCAACCTATTTTTTCTAGAGTCTGTCCTTAGGTAACGAAAGGACATCTTCCTCGGTTTATCTGATCCTAACTGATTTACAAAGATCACATCGTTGTCAGAGTGTTTGTTCCTGTCCAATCCATCTCGTTGTGATCTTTCTAGTGGACGTTGAACCTCTTTCCCGTCTGAGCACCGAGGTGGTGTATTCGTAACTCAACAACGATGAACCTCAGAATTGCTAAGATATCGGGCATAGCCATTTAGGGTGGTGGAATGTCGCATGTTAATTCTTTCCTTTCATTAGGCGGTAGCATCACTTTAGCTTGGTCTGAAACATTGAGGAACAGTAACATTTTATCCGCATCTACTGTTGAACAATTTGTAGTTGATGTGACCTGCAATAAAATGCTTTCGAATAGGTGTCTTATATTCCGGTTAAAATGTGAGTCAAATGGTCTTATTTTGATTAAATTGCGGAAGCATTGGAAATAAGCCGATTGCTTTATTTCACTTTGTTACATGAACAAGTATCCGCTTTGAACCTAGTTTAGCCCACCTGCAATCATTGAACGGGTTTCCTTCTTTGGCCATTGAGACTTATGATGTCCGGCTCGTTCCACATATATACAACAGCCTTCAGGTGGGGACCTTCTGATCGTGATGATTGGTGAGTCGAGTCATGTTTTAAGTAGATTCGTGCAGCCCATTTTCATTCTTTTTCTCGTCAGTGCGTACTCAGCCTGGATTTTTTTACTCCCACATTTAGTATTATAAAATCATGTTTTGAATAAATTATTAAATTTGGTGGGGTTATATTATAGTAGTTTTTTATCTTATATAAATAAATAATATATCTGAGGTTGTAATTTTATCATTGACTGCTCCGACCATTACATTTGCCTATTATGCTGTTTCTCTTATTTCTTTTCTCTTTTCTCGATAATATTGTTCATGATGCATTTTGAAGAATGTTTATTTCTGAGCAAGTTCGGTAGCATTTATAGGGCAACATTCGAGCTCCTTTGAGGACAACCACTTTATGTCCCATCAGTCTGATTGAGATTTTTCGTCATCTTTTTCGCTATCCCTGCTTCTGGTCGTTCCACCTATATATATTATTTCTTCCATTCAATTGTGCTTGATGTTCCATTGCTCTATACTATTTCACTAATGATTGTCCAAAAAAAACTCAAGAAAGCTCCGATTTATTTCCTTGTTTCTTCTTCAATTGATTTGGTTGAACTTTCGAATTTGAACTGACACCATTTCGGATCGAATAAATTCATAATGTTGTCAATGAATTAAACTTTATTACTTTTATCGAGTTGCGGCCTTGTTCGGCACGTGTGGTTTTGGTGATGTTTTGGTTCTCCGTTAAGCAGAAGATCATGGTGACATTTTCGGTCTTTTTTTTTTTCGTCCAACTTTTTTCACGATTTTTCCATGGTTGCTGGGTTTTCACTTGCTCTGCTGCGATATTTTAGTTGTCTCCTAGCTATGTTGTCGATTTTGAAAGGCTAATTAAATACTACTACCCATCTTCGTGTTTACAAATTTCTCTCAGGGCTTTCAGAACCACATCCCTGCCTTATGAGTCTGTGCGGATAATCTTCATTCAGGTTCATTATGGCAAACGCAAGTGGAAGAAGATGGCTGTTCGGTAAGTCAAACTGATGTAGTATCCAATAAGTTTTCCCTCTATATTTGTTCGTACGAGTGTGGTTACCATTTTCACTCGAAATTATCGGCAAACATTTATTATAAGCTTCTATACAAGGACCAAATGTCAAAATACAGACAGTTTTAGGAATAACATGACCCTGTACAGTAAGCGTTTCTTTAACTCTCCCAACTCTACATATAACGTGTTCTGGGATTTGGTTCGCTGCTCAAACCATATATAACCACTTCTGGCGCAATCAATTTGGTAAGACTCATCCAATCCAACCTGAAACCCACTTTAGCACAAAACTTTTTCTACTTTTTCCCTCCCATGAGTCGTTGCGAAACCCTATGGTATTGTCAGAACATATATTTCAAACTTTGGATTTGAATGTCGGAGTTACTTGCAGTTGTGCCACACTTGATAGATTGATTTTTCTCTTATGGCGTCCACAGAACTCCAGTGCAATCATTGATTGATCCAATTGCATTTCATGCAGCGTTGGACTTAGTTTTTTTTGAATAAAATCATGTATGCTGCCTGCAATTTTCAATTACTATAGTGATTCTCGAATTCATAGCCATGCGTAATTTTTTATACCTTTATTGGCAGCAAAGTTCTCCACTTTGTAAATTCACTCCACTTCTTTTTAAACCTAGAATTTGTCAAAATCAGTCG
Source organism: Benincasa hispida (assembly GCF_009727055.1). Classification (NCBI taxonomy): domain Eukaryota; kingdom Viridiplantae; phylum Streptophyta; class Magnoliopsida; order Cucurbitales; family Cucurbitaceae; genus Benincasa; species Benincasa hispida. Next base: position 61,083,169 of record NC_052349.1, read on the forward strand.
GTGATATGATCAAACAAACCTCTTGGTGCGTGGACACTTTATTGAGCCAAAACAAATTCACAACCTCGTATGGTGTGTGACACTTGGGGTTGGTCATACACTCAAACTTCCATCAAATACCTAAATTCATTCATTAAACCATTTGTTAAATTCAACAAAATCAAGCATTTTTGCGCTGCCATTATTCTAAAAAAAAAAAAAAAGACAAAACATAAAATTTTTTGTGATTATATTTTTGTTATAATGAAGTATATTTAAAATATTAATTTTTTTTAGTTTTATTAACATTTAACTTTTTAAGTTTCTATGAACATCAAATTTTTAACATACAGGATGATTAAACTTTTATAATACTATTTTTAATACAATAATAATAAGTTAAAAATTAAATTAACTTTTCAAACTATATTATAATTTCTATATTTTCCAAGTTAATACTAGAAAATATCAAACTTATCAACAATATAACATAATATAACAATATTTCTCTCTCATATGATAAACTAAAATTTTCAAAAACTAATAATTAAACTTTTGAAACTATACAAACTTTTAACTATCACAATAATGGTTGTATTAAAACTAATAAATATTAATCTTCCTTTAAACATAACAATAAACTAAACATTTTTATACTATTAAAACATCAAAGTTAATAGTATCATTAATAAATATCATATAGTAATAACTTAAACTTCAATATCATAAGTTCAATCACACGATTCGACGGTAGTTACTCTTTTTTCCTTCAAATGACAATGGTTCACCTTTTTTCCTGTTATTTGTTATCCTGACAACAACTACAAAATTTTTTTAAAAAAAATTAGATAATATAAAAATTAATAATAATATATAGAACAAAAATAAATATTTATAATTATTCTTAAAAAAATTTATAAAAATTTATAATTATTCTTAAAAAATAAATTTAGTAGAGTAACGAACTAGTATATTTGTTGTGGAGAATAATTTGTATTAAACGAAATACAAGAGAAAGAAATGAAAATGGAAATGGGAAGGAGAGGAATATGATTTGAAGGCTTATTTTCGGAGGGTAGTGAGGGGACAGTGACTATGAAGGGAAGTGAGCAAATCAAGGAGAGAGGAGTGAAGTAAAATTCAAGGGCAGTGAGCTAAAAATTATCGAGGTAGTGAGTGAGCAAGATGATGGTTTAAAAGGATGTAGGTCGAGTGGTTGAAGAGGCATTAAGGCTATGGCAGAGGGCATGAATGCGTCAATGAATGTAGGGGAAGATCGGAGCAAGAGGATCAGATCACTCGGTCAATGCATGCAGGGAATCGCGTAGAGGAATCGGAGTAAGTAGACAGCATGGTGGTAGACCTCACACATTTTTTCAGACTTATTCAATTATAGTCAATTTATATGCACTTTCATTAAACTTACTCAATTATAGTTATTTAGTTGTAACAAAATTCTGTTATTGTTTGTTTATTTTTTCATTAATGATTATTAGCTTTTTTTTCTCATTTGGTCATATATAATATATTTCTATGAAAAGTAATTAGATGATAGAAACATTATGAGTGAGATCCTCCTCATGAGCAAGATCTCAAAGCAAATTTCTTTAACAAACTGTCTTGGTTTCTAGCGATGCTTTCACTGAGATTCGATCCCACATTTCTAGCGAGTTCCACTTGTGAGGATGATCCCCATCTACAAAATTGCCGGATTCCTTACTAGGGAGATCCTCAAGCATTTCTTTAACAAGCTGTCTTCCTAGCAATGCTCACGAGATTCAGCCCACATTTCTAGCGAGATTTTCTTCTAGAGCGAGATCCTCAAGCATTTCTTTAACAAAATTGTCTTCCTAGTGATGCTCACGAGATTCAGCTCACATTTCTAGCGAGAATCCCTTCTAGAGTGAGATCCCCATCACAAAATTAGTGAGATTTTCTTCTACAGCGAGATCCTCAAGCATTTCTTTAACAAACTGTCTTCCTAGCGATGCTCACGAGATTCAGCCCACATTTCTAGCGAGATTCCCTTCTAGAGCTAGATCCCCATCACAAAATTAGCGAGATTTCTTTCTAGAGTGAGATCCTCAAGCATTTTTTTAACAAACTGTCTTTCTAGGGATGCTCACGAGATTCAACCCACATTTTTAGCGAGATTTCCTTCTAGAGCAAGATCCCCATCACAAAATTAGCGAGATTTCCTTCTAGAGTGAGATCCTAAAGCATTTCTTTAACAAACTGTCTTCCTAGCGATGCTCACGAGATTCAGCCCACATTTCTAGTGAGATTCCCTTCTAGAGTGAGATCCCATCACAAAATTAGCGAGATTTTCTTCTAGAGCGAGATCCTCATCATAAAATTAGCTTCACCCACTTATCTTCTTTGTCGAGGGTTGAAGTTTCGACTTATGTATGTCAAAACTTCAATCTTCGACAACCTGATATACAAAATTAGCGAGGTTCCCTTCTAGAGCGAGATTCTCATCACAAAATTAGCGAGATTTCCTTTTCCTTGTCGAGGGTTGAAGTTTCAACATACATAAATCGAAACTTCAACCCTCGACAACCCTAATATACATATTGTTTCCAAGTTTTTCTTTGTTTGTCGAGTTCTCAACGTTCGACCTCTATATTAATCGAATCCTCAACCCTCGACTTCTAGCGTCGAACTCCCAAAACAACAATATTTCTCTAATAAGTTTCAAAACAACAATATTTCTCTAATAAGTTTCAAAACAACAATATTTCTCTAATAAGTTTTGAAAACAACAATATTAATATTAAAGGTCCTACTAGACGTTCAAATTGTTATATTGGACATCCTCATTTGATGTAATATCTAAGCGAATGGATGACAATAAATTTAATTATATATCAATATTTTAAAATAATCTCTTAAAATACAAGATTCTTCTAAAGAAAAAAATGTTAAAAATCATTTTGATCTCTATATTTTGTGCTCTATTCAATATTAGTTCATCCACTTTCAATTATTCAATTATGTACATTCAATAAATCTAAAAGTTAAGAGTCCATGTATTTTCAATAGATTTTAAATTCGTTCATTTAAAATTAATTTTATCAAAATTGATTAAATAATAATAATAATTTTCATATTAAAAAAAGACATTGCATGTATATTTGCAAATTAAAGTTATAAAGGGAAAGATAATATAAATATATATATATATATATAATCAACTTAAAAAAAACAACAATATAAACTAACAACATGACTTGCTTCTAAGATTTACTGAAAATACAATTAAAATAATTAGACATTTAAAATATAATAACTAAAATTTGAATTGAACTCAACTACAAAGATGATAGTGATATTGTAACTCAAAATGTATATCTTATCAGTACTGTTTCAATCTAGGTTGGACATATATTTTTTAATTTCTTTATCATACATTGAAAAATATGAAATTGCAAGCCACAAACTTCCAACGACATAATTGAATTTTATCTCTCTGTTATTAGGTTCAAATAGTTTTCTTATATTTATTTACACACTGTGGGAGATGCTTGGCTAAAAGATTTAGTTAATTTACTTATTAATTCTCAAGAACATATTATCAAGTCAATCTAGAAATTAAGGGCTCTTTTGGATTGACTTAAGATAATAATGTTTTTCAAAAAACTCATTTTTATTTAAACACTTTGGATAAAAATTAATTAAAATACACTTGAAAAGTTATTTTGAATAGTTTTCAAACACTCCAATTTCTGAGTTATTTTTTAAATTAAATACTTGAAAATGTATTTCAAACACACCATAAGAGTATGTTTCTTTTAACTCTTCAAGTGTTTAATTTTGAAAATACAATACAAGAAAAATAGACACTCCCGACGCCTAAAACACTATAGGAAGATCAATCATCGGGAGAGAGGATCTCTCCCGACTATGTAAAGGGTGTGTCAGGAGTTATCTATAACTCCCAACGCCGTATTTTTGTTGTCGGGAGTTCTGACCTATCTCCCGATGCATTAATGAAAATGTTGGGCAGTAGGTTTTAAAACCCCAGATCTGCTTCCCAATTGCAGATCTGGTTTTCTTCTTCAAATTAACCCTAGAAGATCAATCATCCACACCTTCTTTTCGTTCAGATCTGCTTCCCAATTGCGTTGCCTCCCTTCCGTTCATTCGCTCTCAAATATTCGTTTGTCGTTTGCCTCCCAGATCATCGTCCATCACCTCCTTTTGTTCTCTCCATCGTCCGTTCGTTCATAGCTGCACTTTCAATTCCAACATCAGACCTCCCTCTGTTCTCTCCATCGTTCATCTGTCATGTCTCTGCTCAAATATTCTCCCTCTTGATTGACTTGCTTTTCCGTTGAGAGGTAAGTTTCTTCTCATTTTCAAAGTACTAATTTGTGTGAAAAAAGACTTAATTAAACTTTTGATTTGTTGGTTTGATTAGTTAAAATTTCTATTTCAAACCTAAATAAATTGATTTTTTTTAGAGAAGTGAAGAAACAAATTTGTGAAGAAATGATATTTATAAAGAAATTTGTAAAGAAATGTCTGTCGAGCTATGGGTTGATTTTTTTAGAGAAGTAGATAAGCAAATTTGTAAGGAAATGTCTGTCGAACTATAATGAAATTTGTAAAGAAAATAATTGTTGAGAAGTAAAGAAACAAATTGAATAGGTAAACTTCTATGGATTGATTTTTAGGTCGCATAGTATTATGGGCCATAATTAGTAGAAAATATAGTATGAGATAAATAGAGAGAGTCCTAAAAACGTTTCAAAAGTTATAAGACTTACACTACTTTGTAATAGATTTATATTTATATATCAATCAACAAGCTTATTGTGATAGTCAATAATGGATGCATAGGATAGAAGGTAAAAAAATGAATCAAGTCCAAATAGATTTGTGAGGACATATTTTTAAAATTAGTTTTTCAGCTTGTGTCGAATAGATTAAAATTTAGTAAGTTTTTATATCTAATAAGTTTTCGAACTTTCAATTTTATGTTTATAAATATCCTAACTTTTAAAAATTTACAATTAATCTATACACTTTCGATTTAATATCTAATAAGGTCTGGACATGTTAATTTTATGTCTAATAAATCATTGACATATTTGACATTTTTTAGAATTTACGAACTTAGAAATAAGTTAAGATTATAATGATATAGTTTTCATTGTTAATATATTATTATATTTAAAAGGTCTATTTTTAAGGATGAACAAAGAATGGATCAAACTTAGAAATAAGTTGTCGGTTGAGTATAGAGGAGTATCCAAATTTTTAGATGTGGCAAAATTTCATGTTAATGATTCCAAATGAACAAGATGCCCATGCAAGAATTGTATGAATTCAATGTGGGAGTCATTAGAGGTTGTGGAGCGACATCTATTAACATACGAAATATCCCCTTCATATTATGAATGAGGATATCACGGAGAGTCAGTCAACTTATCTAGAGGTTTTGAAAGACATACAACTTATTCAATACATAATGATGAAGAAACTAACATAGAATATAATGTTGAAAAAAATGAAATGTTCAATCTTATAAACGATCTACAAGTTCCAATTGAAAACGAAGACGCAAATGAAGAAGAGCTCAAGAATGAAATTTCCTCTAATGGTCAAGAAAGAGACACCACAAATTTATAAAAGGATATAATGGCCGAAGCACTCAATGAACTATACCCTAGTTGTTCACAATTTTCGAGCTTGAACTTTTTAGTGAAGTTGATGCATATCAAAGTTCAAAACGGTTAGAGCAACAAATTGTTTGACATGTTGTTAAAATTCATAAAAGCAACGTTTACAACCGGCACCGCTATACCTACTTTCTTTTATGAAGCTAAGCGAAAATTGCTTAGGCCAAGGTTATGAGTATATTCATGCATGCAAATATGATTATGTATTGTATTGGAAAGAATTTGCAGATTTACAACAATGCTCAGTTTGTGGTGAGTCTCGGTACAAAGTTAATGATGGCAAGGGTAAAATAATCTCACATAAGGATTACGTCATTTTCCATTGATATCGAGATTATAGTGATTGTTTACATCAAAAGAATGTGCTTCTGACATGAGATGGAGACATATCCTTAAAAAGAGGATCTTCTGTGGGTGACACTTTAGGTTAGTATTCGTACACATCTTCTGTTGACTGAAATATATCTTGAACTCTTAATTTTTAATCCTTATATAGTAGCTCTCCATCCATTCAGAGGAAATGCGAACATTCGCGAAATATCGAGTTGGAAAAATACGTCAAAAAATATGGGAGAATTCCAATCGTGATCAAAGAATGGGAGAAGAAGCCTACTTGTCAATATACTATACCATTTAGTAATGTGATTTGTATCGCTGTCAGATCTGCATTTTCAGTATGATATCATACTTTCACTGATGTTCCAAACGAATTTGTAGAATTGCCTAAGAGTCAATTGTTGATAGGTTTATAAGTTTTTTTTTTTAGATTGCCATAAATATCATATGTACTAATTATTCCTTAATTCTTTTGTAGTCTTATTTCGTGCTTGATTTATCCCACCAAACACTTAATAATTTTATCAAACATCAAATGCAAAACTTGTTCAAAGAATTCGGAGCAAATTTACACAGAGATTACAGGAAATGTAGCAACCATCAGTAAACACATGCCAACCCACCTAGCTGGCTTAAGAATAGATCAGAAGATTGATAGTTTTCGTGTGACCATTTTTAGAGTGAAGAATTTCAGGTTATAACAATTGAGGACGTCTATCATTTACTTCATTTACTATTATGGAATATTTTTTTTTTTTTTGAATGTACGAAATTACGGAGATGAATAGGAAAAATAGATAGAAATTATTGTTCGACCACGTAGGCGAATCGAAGTCGTTCTGGTAAATTCAATTTGAGCTACAGAAAAAACAAGGTCGAGAAGTAGGACGTATCGACCTATTTAAAGAAACAAACTCTAAAGGTGACAAATTTGTGAATCAGGCAGTTGAGATAGCAGCTCATCGAGTTCGTCATTTATTCAAGTAATGGAAAGTAGGGAGCTGAGGGAATTGAAAGCCAATATCAAACAGTCTCAATTGAAGATTAAGAAACTTGAAGATGTTAAAAAACAAATGAAAGAGGATCATGCAAGACAAATGGAAGAAATAAAAAAACTTATTGAAGATATGACACGATCACAAAGAGAAGGGTCGTCAAATTAGTTATGATTACTTCATTATCTAGTTGGCTAATATGTTGTTATCCTGTAGTTATGGTAGCAAAGTAGTTATGTCTTACTAGTAGTTTTATGATAATGAATTGTTAACTATTCTGCAGTTATGGTAGTCAAACAACTGGATTTTGATATTTTTTCTGGAGTTTTTGTGTGTTCGTGGATATTTATGAAATTAATTTCAATGTTATCCGGGGTAGGTTGAGATTAGTCATACTTGTTTTGGAGTTCAACTTGGAATTTTTTGTTTGTTTGTGGAAGTTTATGAATTTTGAATGTTGTGTGGGATGAGCTAAGATTAGTTATGTTTCTTTTAGAGTTTAACTTATGGTTTTTATGTGTTTATGGAGGTTTAAGATTGAGAATATGTAGTCTTGAAAGTATGTTGGTTTTCTTTGTTTTGTAGGATTGTAGGATTCATCTTATGGCTTTTGTTTGTTTGTAAGAGTTTATGAATTTTAAATGTTGTGTGAGATGGGTTGAGATTAGTTATTCTTTTGGAGTTCAATTTGTGATTTTTATGTATTTGTGGAGGTTTAGGTTGAGAACATGTAGTCTTGGAAGGTATGATTCATCTTATGGCTTTTGTTTGTTTATGGAAGTTAATGAATTTTGAATATTATATGAGATGGGTTGAGATTAGTTATCTTTCTTTTGGAGTTCAACTTGTGGTTTTTGAGTGTTTGTGGAGGTTTAAGGTTGAGAACATGTAGTCTTGAAAGTTTGTTGATTTTCTTTGTTTTGTAGGATTGTAGGATTCATCTTATGACTTCCGTTTGTTTGTGAAAGTTTATGAATTTTGAATATTGTGTAAGGTGGATTGAGATTAGTTTTCAAATGAGGAGTTGAGAGTTTTTTTTTTTACATTTAATCTTCAAAAATATAATAATGTTATTTAATTAGTGTAATTATAGGTAAACTACTGTTTTGGAGGTGTTGTTGGAGATGTCATTTGGAGATGTCATCACACTTTTTTCTATGTATTCGTCAAGACATATTTATTTTGTAGATCGTCTTTGTCAACTTTTCTCTTTTTTGTGTAATAAAGAATACTATCGACTTTGTTTTTGTTTTTGTTTATTTGTATGTGAATATATTTTTTGTTTAAGTGTTTGATTTGTTCAATAATGTTCTAAATTTTAGGTTATTCAGATTAAAAAAAAAAAAAAAAGCTTGGATAGTGCTCTATTACCCGATGAGGACGTCGGGAGTTAATAAATCATTGGGAGTTTGATTTCAGAAACTATGAATCAAACTCTTAAACTGCCGACAATATTAACATTGGGAGATCAGAAAACTCCCGATGGATAAATACATCCATCGGGAGTAAATCAACTCTCGACGTTGTACGTGAGGCGTCAAGAGTTGTCCTAACTCCTGAGGTATGTATACACGCATCGAAAGATGGTCTCTCGACGGGTATATTCCGACCAAACTCCCCACACCTATTTAGTCGTCAGGAGATCAACTCTCAACGTGTTTTTTACCATTTTCCGATGATTCGAAGCATCCGGAAAGTGATGTTTTCTTGTAGTGATAAGTCATTCCGAAAAATTGAAGTATTTAATAACTTCTTAAAATAATTTTGGAAACATTTTCAAAGTGTATTTCAAACGATTTTTATAAAAATAATCTAAATAAAAATATTTTTTTAAAAAAAAAATCTTAATGACCATTCTTACGATATTTTGTAAAAATGTAAATATTATGACTAACTCAATTTTTTTTTAGTACAATAAAAGTTCGAGTTTCTTTCGAACCATAGAATCTCTTGGTCGCTAACACATATGATATGTAAACTGAATTATGTTAGCAAGTCAATTTAAATATATTTTAATAGATAAGACACTATTAGTATTTTAAATGTTGATGGTTCGATTATCTACTTCCTTGCATCTAAGGAACGAAAATCATTGAGATTATTTTTTAAAAAAACTATAAAAAAGAAAGTAAATGCAAATTATTCGAATTAAAATTATAATTTATTTTTTAAAAAAAACAAAAGTGAATGATTAGAGAGGACAAGTCCACACCTTAATCTTATATGCTCCATAATTAGATCGGATTTTGCATATAAAATTGCAATTTTAAATTATTTTCTAAGTATGTATAGGCAATTGTTTTATTTTAAATTATTGAAGCAATTTTTTTAGAGTTTGGACTGATATTCAATTATTTAAGATGTATGAAATTTTAATTACACGGATTACTTTTTCAATAAAAAAAAAAAAAAAAAATCACACAGCTTACCTTTATTCATTACTTTATTTATATACAAGTATGATTTCAAAGTAAAACCGTCAAATTACTCGTGCTCCTAGCATTTGCCTTGGGTTTTATTTTTTTTTCTTTTTTTTTTATGCAAGATTTGCTATTCTGATTCGTTGACCTTGGAATTCTCTAATTCTATTTTTTAATCTTACTCTTAAAAGATTTTTTTTTTTATTATAAACAACGTCAAACAAAACTAACAAAGATTAGAATTGCAATAATCCTAAAAAAATGGATGGATCCAAAGCGGAAAATTCTCCCACCACACTTAGAGCAAAACTTCACTAATCGCCCAATTAACCAAACAGTCTATCATCTGATTCTGTGAGTGCCTAATATGTCTAAATTAACACACAATCCCACTTTTTCTTAACCTTACAATTTCCTCTATCACATATCATACATTAGTCAAATTAATTTCCTGATCAGTCAATAGTCGCGTCATCGTCAAACTATTTGATTCAACAATGATCGAGCTTTGCCCCCAAGAAATTGTAGCCTTCAACCCCTCAACTATGGCCCTCTCATGCCTCCACCATTAATGGATCAAGCTCCCCACAAACATATCGACAACCTGCACGACAAAGATTCCCTTCATAATCCTTTAAAACCCCAACTCAAAGCCTCCATCCCATCCCTCTATCTCCAGTCTGCATCACAAGACAAGGACAAGGCCAAAGGAGGGGGAGATAGCCATTAAGGGACCTCTTCACCCTCCAGTTGTTGTGAATGCCTATTCCAAAAAGCAACCGCCATTGACCTCCCAAGCTAAGCCTTGAACATTATCCCCAAGCAAAGAAATACAAACATCCTCACCATGAAAAACCGCATGATTTTGGAGCATCCATATTTGCCATAGTGCCACAAACAACAGCATAACATCACTACGACTACCATACTCTTGCAACCAAGCCAACCGATCCAGCAAAGTTCTGGAGTCTCTATCACACAAAACATAAACAATATTAGGAGCGAAGAGATACGGCAAAACCCCTTCTTTTTACATCTTCAAAAAAAGATGTATCCACGTCTCTAGCTTCCCCACCGCATAAAGGGCATGCAGATCAAAGTCTAACCCCTTCTCGACCAAGTTTCCCCTGGAAGGAAGAATATCTAACAACAACTGCCAACAACAAATCTAAATATTTGTAAGTAAAATGCTTTTCCAAAGACAAATCCATAAAACCACAAAATGGCCTACGCAGAGGATGACGAACCCTTCTTGAATGAGACCAGGTTTATTCCCAACTTATATGCACTTCTCACTAAGAAGAAACCTTTTTTTATCCAATGACAAAAAAATCTCTCCCCTATTTGGCTGACCAAACCGTACCCACCCTTGGGGAGCCAAGGATCAGCCTTAATCCAAATAGACAATCTATTCCCCACCCGTCATCTATGTGAAGGGATCAAATCTCGCAATAGAAGCATTGTGAACGTCTTGCATCCCGCAATTCCATTTTTTACATAAACAAATTCAATATACTAAAACAGAATATAAACATGTAATATAGCATCCTTTAGAGAAAAAGATAGAACCATTCTTAGCTTTGTAAATTCCCAAGTTTCACGGACAATCATCTTTAAGTTCCAACGAACAGCTTCTCCAACAATCTTGATCACGAACGATTTCTTAAACAATCTCAAACATTATCATGAGAGCAACCTCATTATTCTGTAGGTATCTCCCAAAGGGGCCATAAAGAGGTCTTCATATAGAGAAGAGTCGAACCCTTTTCCTAATCTTTTTCCTATTTTTTCTACAATTAATTAATTAATTAATTAGCCCAATCAATTCACTTATTTAATTAATTAGCATAATTAAATAACTATTATTTAATTTAATTTGCACATGAATTATAACTATTTATACATTAAATCTAATTTATGCATATATATTTAATTATCATAAACATTGTATGTATATGTGCAACCTATCTATTAATTAATTCTTTGTGAATCTAATTCACTTGAATTTTATTCAAATACTACTTTTTAATTTGAATTATAGATCATATCCATAATCAATTATATATTAATCACATTAATATATGGTTTCGTGAAATTAATTTGAACAATTAAAATCATCCCTCTTAAATATTCTTTAGTGAGCTAACAACGGTACTTGGTGGGCCTATAGATCAGAAGCTTCAACAATATAAGATTAATTAGCTAAACTCATTAACCAAGTTAATCAATATTCGTAAACTGTGGGTACATTCCACTAAAGACTCACAGGTGCACTTTTCTCATTACAGATATAATACAGATATAGATCAATAATAACAAGTTAATCATTCACGAGTGTTCGTAACTCCGACGAGATCAAATCACCATTTTACCCTTGGGTTACCATTGATTCCTTAAGTATCAGTGCTCCTCTAATGAACAACCTGTTTATGGTCCAACCAATAAACAGAAACCCTTCTTAGAATGAGAGGATAGGGCATCTTGTTCAAGTCATGGAGACACCACTTAAGGAAACACTCATCTATTTATACTTAAGGCGGGAAAGAGTGTTCATCTTATATTATTATGTTCCCAGTTTCCCGTTCGATCTTGTCCCCAAAATGGTAGGTATATTGAGACGGCGAATTGGCCACCTCACCCATACAAATCAAAGGACAATCTCTCATGAATAGGAATTCATAATATACTCAAGATTAAGACTAAGTTGCCTAGGTCATACTATTAAAATAGGAACTTAACTAGTTAACGATGTTATATCTAGTGGTTAATACTTCGTAGTCAAGTCTTATGCAAACTCATTGCATAGGATACCCCCACTTGCATGTCAACTACACAAACGCATTGGATCATTGCGTTTGTATCAAATATAAAGTGGGTCGTATCCATAGTATTACCAGGACAAGGTACCCAACCTTATCCCTATACCATAGACCCTTTAAGTTATATCTTGAACATTGATCCCTATATGTCTCCACATACAGTTCAAGACTCACGAAGCAGCTTTGAATGTTAGTTTATTGGATTTAGAGTTATTAAGACAAAATAGATAAACAATACAAACAATAACATTTATTGAATTAACATCTATAGCTCTTTATTAATGACAGACAATTAATAATATTTACTATCTACAAGTTTTAGGGCATAAAACCCAATAAACTGACACTTGAATTAAAACTCTAGTCTATGGGTTGTACATGATATCAGAATCCAAAAGGCGGGATTATTGTGATAAATACAATAAACTAGGGCATCCATATACCCATTACACATCTCTTATTTGCCCTAGATCATACAATGTAAGTGTCTTGTAAACCTAAAATTTCTAGATAGCCTTTGAACACTTTAGCCGAGAGAGAGCCTTCGTAAATAGATTAGCAATGGCTACTATCCCACTATTGTCACAGTATAAAGGACAGGCAAGTTCATATTTGGAACCACTTCCAAATCACTTAGGAACTTCTTGGGCCAAACTGCTTCTTTTGCTGCTTCACAAGTAGCTACATACTCAGGTTCCATAGTGAAATTTGCAATACATTATTGTTTGATACTGCACCACACTACAGCTCCCCATTCAGGGTAAACACTGATCCTGGCGTGGATTTCCTAGCATCCTTGTCAGTTTGGAAATCAAAGTCGGTGTATTCTGTAAGGATCAAATCCTTTACTCCATACACCAGCTTATAGTCCCTCGTTCTCCTAAGATACTTGAGGACGTTCTTAACCGCACTCTGGATCAGACTGGTACCTGCTAACTATTAATATCAGTAAGGTATCCTACATTATTCTCAATGAGTAGCATATCGTCCACATAAAGTACTAGAAAAGTTACTTTATCGTTGATGATTTTCTTGTAGATACAAGATTCATCAACGTTTTGATCAAAACCAAGAGATTTAATCGTTGTATCAAATCTAATGTTTTAAAATATGTATGCCTTTTTCAATCATAAATGGATCGATTCAGCTTGCAATCTATTTGCTCCTGACCTTGGGCTATGAACCCCTCGGCCTGAGACATAAAGATATTCTCTTTAAGATTGTCATTAAGAAAAGTAGTCTTGACATCCATTTGTCATATCTCATAGTCATAATATGTAGCTATGGACAAGAGAATTTTTAGACTTAAGCATAGCAACAGGGAAAAAGTTTCCTCATAGTCAACTCATTCCCTCTGGGTATAACTCTTTGCTACAAGTCTAGTTTTGAAAGTCTGTACCTTTCTAGCTACATCTCTCTTTATTTTATAGATCCATTTGCACTCAATGGGTTTTACCCCTTCAAGTGGATCTACAAGATCCTATATTGAATTGGAGTACATGGACTCCATTTTCAGGTCCATGGCTTTGACCCATTAGCCTTGTCTATGTCATTTATTACCTATTTATAGGATAATGGATTCTCAACACCATCATCTGATATGACAATCTAAGTTGCAGTTAAATCCAAGTAACGGTCAGGTTGTGTCACAACCCTCTCATTGCGTCGAGACACTCCCAAAGATTGAGAAGGACGAGACTGACCTGAACTGCTGGCTTCTTCATTAATTCTTGATGAAGGACTAGTTGCATCAACAACCCTTCTTGATTCTTTGGTAGCTTCACTTAATATGATTTTGCTTTGTGGTTTATGATCTCTCATGTAGACTTCTTCCAAAAATGTAGCCGTTTTTCGATACAAACACCTTATTTTCTTGAGGGTCATAGAACAGACCACATCTCGTTTCCTTAAGACAACCAACAAATTGGCATATTCTTGAACGAGATTTCAACTTCTTAGGATTTTTCATTAACATATGTGCAGGACAACCCCAGATTCTGCAGTAACATAAACTTGGTTTACGCCCCCTCCATAATTCGAAAAGTGTTTCAGAAACGCTCTTCGAAGGAACCTTGTTCAAGATGTGAACTACAGTCTCTACTGCATACTCCTAAAATGAGTTACCAATTGAGCATAGTTCATCATAATATGAACCATATCTAATAAGGTTCTATTTCTCCTTTCGGATACACCGTTCTGTTGAGGTGTACCAAGTGCTGAGAGTTGGGATTGAATTCCATGTTCCATCATATAGTCCTAGAATTCTAAATCCATATACTCTTCACCACGATTAGATTGAAGTGTTTTAATTGTTTTTCCTAATAGGTTTTCAACTTCAGCCTTATACTCTTTGAAATTTTTAAAGGCTTCAGACTTATGTTCCATTAGGTATAAGTAACTATACTTTGAATAATCATCTATGAAAGAGATGAAGTATTCGTACCCTTCTCTAGCCTTTATATTCATTGTCCACAAATATCCAAATGTATGAACTTTAAGGATTCTTTGGCTCTATAACCTTTTTCATTAAAAGGTATTTTAGTCATTTTTCCTTCATGAAAGGATTCACATGGAGGTAATGAATCATTTTATAACTTGCTTAAAAATATATTCTTTACCAATCTCCCGATCCTATCGAGATTTATCTGGCCTAATCTCAAATGCCAAAGATACATATCATTGTTACTTGGAGAAATTCTTCACCATTTTGTTTGAGTATTAGTAATTTTAAACATTTCATGATTCAAAAGTGCTTTTGATTCAGTTGGCCTTAACACATATAAGTTGTCTTCTAGTTGAACTGAACAAATAGTCACACCATTTTTCATAATGAACGCTTCATTTGAACTAAAAGAAGCAAAGTATGATTGTTTAATCAAACAGAAAATAGAAACAAGGTTCCTCCTAATTTTGGAAACAATGTATAAATTTTCCAAAAAAAAAATCTACTTCCAAAAAACAACTTAGTAGCTCCCACTACACAAGCTGAAATGGCATCTCCCGTTCCAACATTAAGCATCATTTCACCCTTTTCGAGCTACTAGAAGGAACTAATTCCCTATAAAGAAAAACAAACGTGATTCGTGGCTCCTGAATCAAGTATCTATGCATCATGATCATTTTTCACTAAACAAGTTTCTAGAACATGTAAATCATATTTTCCTTCTTTCTCAACAAAGTACTTAGGGCAATTGTATTTTCAATGACCATCCACATTACAGTAGAAGCATTTGTCCTTGACAACCTTAGCTTTGCCCTTGCCTTTCCCAGCAGTAGGAGCCTTCCCCTTCCCTTCTTTCTTTTCCTAGATCTTTTTAGAACCAAAGGTCAAAGGAACAGACTTAGTTCTAGAGGATGAACCCTTATGAAACTTTTTGAAATGGGCAACATTTGCCTCTCCTTCTACTGGTCCCTTACCTTTCATAAGGGACTCAAAAGTCTGTAACTCGTTTAGAAGGGTAGTTTGTTCATAACTGCATTGTTGCGAAATTGAATAAAACTCTTCGAAAGAGATTCTAAAATAAAAGACATCTGACTCTACTCGTCGATGACCGCACCATTCATTTCCCTAACATTGAACTGGACCATCAGGTCGATAACATATTCTCTCATTGATTGGCTTTCTTTCATGCACACATTGTAAATGTACTTGAGCGTCTCGTGTTGGATCTGAATAGACAGTTGTCCAAACATCTCTTGGAGGCATTCCATGATCTAACGTGTAGACATCATAACCTCATGCTTCTTGATAAGAACATCAGACAAACTTGCCAAGATGTAGACTCGAGCCATATCATTAGCCTTCGTCCAACGGTCATAAGCATCCTTCAACACTTAGAATGCATTTCAAGCAGGGACTAGAGGATATTCCTCCGTCAAGACCAATCGTAAATCATCAATAACCAAAATCATATTCAGGTTAGCTTTTCACGTTGCATAGTTTTCACCAGTTAATTTCTTATTTTTAAGTAAAGATATGATTATGGAAGACATGTTGAAATATACAACAGTCAATTAACCGTATTAGTTATATTTGTCATAACCCATTACTTAATAATTCAATCAATTTAGCAAAAACATATGTAATCATAGAACCCTAATTAAACTATTGATTTTTGTTTTTACAACAATACTTTAGAGGTTTAGAGTAACAGCCACCGAAGAGTGATCAGCCACTCTTTCCCTGAATTAAGACAATCTCAGTCAATCACTAACACCAGAATAACTGTTATTCCTATAGTATTTAGCTACCGTTGTTTCAGTCAATGATTCATTAACTAATTTAATTCATTTTGTAAGTGTGACTCTCCCATTTTTAGATCACATAGGTACACTTCAACAGGTTATCGAAGGGAAAGACAACTGTTGGAGATTAACCTAAGAAACCCTATCCATTACTGGAGTTTGTATTGTTCTGGCCCCTATAATTAAACCCTCCAAATGGATGGTCGCTCCAGGATGACACACAAACAGACCATAGGAATCTCACAGAGCAACCTAATGAAAGAGACCATAGGATACGTTGACACGCGTCCCTCTCCCACTTACTATGAATACTTTCCTTATTCACTTTGTCATTGACCCATGCAAACATTTTCAGAAGAGAGGCTACGTCTAGAGCGACCGAAGCCAAGCATGAATCTCACGATGTAAACTCTTAAGGACGTGAGAGCTGAAATTTGATATATCACATATATCAATATCCTCACACTAAAGTATTCTAATATTTTTAGGATTTTATTATACTTAGTTAAAACCCAGCAAATGAATTTATCTAAGTCCCTTTAAATTTACTAAAAATAACATTTATATTGAATAATTTAACAATACTTAATTTTATTTATTAAACTCTGTTAATAAAATTAATCATATATTGCATGCTTATAAAATATTTGCCCAATTCATCTTCTGGGTCGGTTCACATGTGGAGGTGTTCCGTTTTCGTCAGCTCAAATACCTCCTCTTAGACAAAACTTTCCTTAGACAAAGGTCTCTTATGGTCAATTATTTTATAATTTTAATCTTTTAGTTAAATTCATTTTAATCCTATTAAAACAAATTAAAAAGATTAACCTATTCTTAATCTCATTAGGAAAAAAACATACGTCTAGTTTGATTAATTTTAAACTATTTAAAATTAATTTGGACCTATGTTGTCATGCAATTTTTTATTATAGATTTTAAACTAACTCATTAAAACTATAACACTTATATTTTAATGCTTTATTAAAACCTATAAATTTGCATCTAAAGACATCGATTAAATACAACAATATATTTACCTAAGTAATGTCATGCTCAATGCAAATTCTATTTTCATTTGATAAATATAACACTTATATAAATCATACATGAACAATAAGCATTCACATACATCATTCCACTATTTATTATAACAATTTTAATATATAATATGATGTATGGACATGTTTAGGTTAATCATACATCACTAACGTAACACTTATATCATGATGCATGAGCAAGCTAATTTAGTCATGCATCCATAAAATATAGCTCTTTATATTTATTTACGCTGCATGTACATGTTTATCCTAAGGTGGGTATTTTTTTTAATCTATATGACATACAATATGTAATATGAATTCAAAGATTAATTTAAACATTCATCCAATGCATAATTAAATTAATTTAAACAGTAAAAATTAGACCAATTTTGGCATCCTAATACAAAATTAATTTAATAAATTAATATCACTATTATATTCATTTAATTAATTAATACAAAGAGAGTTAAGTCAAAATAGCTGCAGTTGAATCATCCTGACGCGCATCGCCAGCACTTCGTCGAAACTCGGAGTGTTGTAATGCTACGACTACTTTGTGATGTGTTTGCCTTTCAATGTTGTAATGTTGCGCTTCACGACGCTGAGCGGCAGAATGTTGTTGTTCACATCGTTTTCGACTTCGAACTTGCCCCGAACACTGCCATTTCTTTCCGATCTCTTCAACAACCATTGCTCTTTTGATCGACACATACTTACAGACTTGAAGCAAGAATTAAATCGCCCAAAAAATACAACAGGCTCTTACAATTTAATCAAATTAAAGTAACCTATGAGCCAAAATCGAAAACATCCAATCTTGCAAACTGACATTTAAACATTCCAAACGCAGAATATTAAACTCACCTCTAAATTGATTTTATTTTGAAAAATACGAAGAACATGGCTGCAAGAAATTGTTTCTGATACCAATTGAAGGGATCGAATTCCGCAACGAAAGTGTTATGAACGTCTTGCATTCCGCAATTCGATTTTTACATAAACAAATTCAGCATACTAAAACAAAATATAAACATGTAATATAGCATGCTTTAGGGAAAAAGATTAGTATCATTCTTACCTTTGTAGATTCCTAAGCTTTACGAACAATCCTCTTCAAGTTCCAACGAATGGCTCCTCGAACAATCTTGATCACGAACGATTGCTTGAACAATCTCGAACACTACCATGAGAGTAACCTCGTTATTCTCTAGAATTCCAATAGAGGGATAGGTGGTATCCAACTATTAGGAGAGAGGAAAAAAAGGGTTTTGGAGAGTAGAGAGGATGATCTTTGTGATGTAGGAAAAATTTTGCACAATAACACTTGTGTATTGTTTATTGTCAGTATCTGTCTCAGTATCTCCCAAATGGGTCATAGGGAGGTTTTTATATAGAGAACGGTCGAACCCTTTTCCTAATCATTTTCATATTTCCCTTTTCCACAATTAATTAGTTAAATAACTTATTTAATTAACTAGCCCAATTAATTAAATAACATTTATTTAATTAGTTAGCACAATTAAATAATACTTATTTAATTTAATTTGTACATTAATTAAATGACTATTTATACATTAAATCTAATTTAATGTGTATATATTTAATTATCATAAACATTTTGTGTATATGTGCAATACCTCTCTATTAATGAATTATTTGTGAATCTAATTCACTTGAGTTAATTAATTGAATCTTATTCAAATATTATTTTTTAATTTGAATTATAGATCATATCTATAATCAAGTATACATTAATCACATTAATATATGGTTTCCTCAAATTAATTTGAACAATTCAAATCGTCTCTCCTAAATATCCTCTAATGAGCTATCGAGGGTGCCTATTGGACCTGTGGACCAAAAGCTCCAATGATATGAGATTAATTGGCTAAACCCATTAACCAAGTTAATTAATATTCATTAACTATGGGTACACTCCACTAAAACCCACAGCTACACCCTTCTCACTACAAATATATTTATGTGTTCACGGATATAGACCAATAACAACAAGTTAGTCCTTCACGAGTGTTCGTAATTCCAACTAGGTCAAATTACCATTTTACCCTTGGGTTACCCTTGATTCTTTAAGTACCAGTGCTCCTCTAATGAACAACCTATTTATGGTCCAACCAATAAATAGAAACACCTCTCGGACCAATGAGAGGGTAAGGCCCTTGGTTCAAGTCCAGGAGACACCACTTAAGAGAACACTCATCTACTTACTTTTAAGGTGGAAAGGAGTGAATTCCATATTGTTCCCAACCCCCACTCGGTCTTGTCCCCAAAATTTTAGGCATATTGAGACAGCGAACTAGCTACCCTCACCCATACAAATCAAAGGACAATCCCTCGTGAACAAGAGTTCATAATATACTCAAGATTAAGACTAAAATGTTTAGGTCATCCTATTGAAATAAGAACCTAACTAATTAAGGGTATTACATCTAGTGATTACTATTTCGCGGTCCAGTTTTATGCAAACTCATTGCATAGGATCCCTCCACTCGCATGTCAACTACACGAACGCGTTGGATCATTGTGTTTGTATGAAATACAAAGTTGGTTGTATCTATAGTGTTACCAGGATAAGGTAGCCAATCTTATCCCTATACTATAGACCCTTGAGGTTGTATCTTAAACATCGATCCTTATATGTCTTTACATATATTTCAAGACTCATGAGGCAGTCTTGGATGTTAGTTTATTGAATTTAAGGTTATTAAGACACAATAGACAAACAATATAAATAATAACATTTATTGAATTAACATATATAACTCGTTATTGATGAAGATCAATTAATAACATTTACTAGCTACGAGTTTTAAGGCATAAGACCCAACAATATGTCCTATTATAAAAAACTCACAGTCCCCTAAGATACTTCTCCACGCATAAGAATGATTGTCCCTAACCAAGCATGAAGAAAAGATCCCGTCCGAAAATACCTCCCCTTAGAACCTTAAACAAAAGAGTACTTGTTATGATTTCTTAAATTTTAAGTAAAATGAAAGCTCATATCAGATATAATTACTAAATTTAAATAAATTATTTAACATGGAAACTAATTTTCATATGTTTTTTCAATTTATTGTTAAATTACAAATTTACATGTAAACCATACATCTTTAAAAATTATAATTAAGATTAATCAACTTTCAATTTTGAATTTAATAGGTCTCACTTGATTTTGTATTATAATTTGAATATTGGTAAATATGACATGAACATATTTCAACAGTTAAAGGTATATATGTCATAATGAAAGAGATTAGAAGTTCAATGATTTAATTAGAAAGAAGAAAAAAATGTTTGCTGACTATGCTAATTGTATTAATACTTAATAGATAATCATTAAGCTATATATATATAAATTGTCTTGTTTTAAGTCATGTTCAAAATTTATATGTAGACAAAAATATCAAAGTCATAATTTTACGAAAATTTGGATGAAAAAATTCGATTTCGATGATTATTTCTAGAAAAATTATAAAAACAAAAAATTAAGAAGGAATTTAAATCTTACATGTATATCTAATTGGTTGGATTACAAATTGACTCCAAAATTTCGAGATTTGTATCATCTTTTTAGTCTTGAACTTTAAAAAGTATCTACTAAATCTCTAAATTCTAAATTATCAGTTTTGTGTCTATTAGATGGTGAACTTTCAATTTTATCTGTCACTAAAAATTAAAATTTCTTAAAAATGAATGGTTCTATTAGATATATATTTAAATTTTGTGTTTAATGGATCTTTAAATAATTTATAATTTTATGTCAAATAGATTTATAGGTTTTTTTAAAAAAAAAAAAAAAGAAAAAGAATCGGATTTCAAGCCTGAATTAGTGTCATCCATTTGCAAGTTCAAAAATGGAGATTAAAGGGGTAATTTAACCAATTTTATATGAAGAAATTGAGAATGGGATATGAAAGGTGAGTTTTGTAGGAGTCTACTCCAATTATGGAAATGGGCAATTATTGGGTATGGGTTTGAGTCAATTATTGGGTCCCTTCAATGAGGAAAAAGAAACTCAAACAGATTGAATGAATTTGTCAATATTCTCAGCTTCCATATTGTCTAATTCTTTTTTTTTTTTTTTTTATTTCAGAAAATTATTAATTGGAATTATTAAGGTAATAAGACAATTAAGATTACATCAAGCTATATAACTAGGTGGTCATGCGGGTCCCACCATTCTCATCCATCAAAATCATACTCCATTTCCTCCTTTTGTTCCTTGCTGGAACTTTCTACTCTTTCACATTTGTGTTCATATCTTCTTTGAGAAAAACTTAACTTGTAATTCCCACTTTTGAACAATAAGCTCTATTTCATTTTTCAGTTTTAAAATATAATTTTTTGTTTGTCTCTAAATTTTTTAAAATTAACGAGGCATTTGGGACAAAGATTATCGTCAAAATATAATAATCACTTTTTGTTATACTAAAAACTATTTCAAAATCTCTAATTAGCTATAGTCAATACTATTTCAAAACCCTAGTTTGCTACAGTATTAACTATTTACTACAGTTTTTACTATTTTACATTCATCATTTTTTTTGTTATTTGCTACAATATTTACTATTTCATTCCCAAATCTAAATAGTTTACACCTCAAACATATACTATTATAACACAAACTAAAATAATATATACCCAAACACAAACTATCATAACCCAACTATAATAACCTAGGACTATAATAACTAAATTATTGCCCCAAACGCCCCCAAATTGTTTAGGACATTGATTTAGATTGAGATGAGTTGGGTTTTCAATCTAACTCAGTATTTGACCCACCAACTTTACAAATCAGTGTTTAATAACTCAACGCCACTAACTTCAAGAGTGTTCACTATTGAAGTTTAGACATTTTGCGAAAAATTCCATCTTTCTCTCTTACTTTCTCCCTCTTCTAATGTTTCCAAACACTTCACCTGCTAGCCATCATGAACAACCAATTTCGGTGACAGTGACATGCTTCGAGGACCACCTCCAACGTCCAACTCTAACAACAACCACGATCAACAACTATTGTCACCTCACTCCGACGACATACTTTACAATCACCTCTAGCGGACAAATTTTGACAACCATCAACAACTACCTTCAACGAAAACCACCTCCGACAATCATCTTCAGCAACTACCTCTGATGTCCAATTATGCACGACTACCATCTCCGATCAACCAACTTCGATGATTACCTCTAGTGACTAACTCTGACCACTAACAACTCTATCGATCATCTTCAATGACTAACTCTAACAACCAACTCAATCAATCAAATACTAAAAAGAACTTGAAAAACTTGGCCCATGAAAGTGTTTAAATACAAAATTAAAATTATTAATTTATAGAATTAATAGCCGTCTTATATAGTAATATAAAATTAATAAAAGCACTTTGAGCACATAATCAAACCAAATAAAATTGTGTTTAAAACACTTTTGAGAAAGTGTAACTAAGCATATTTGTATCAGTTTGTACACGTTACACTCATACATTCCACTAATGTGAAAGTATATTGTAGTTTTGCTGTTTGTATAAAACAAAAGTATTTTTTCTACCTCAAGCACAATAGTTACATGTAAAAATTGTAAAATATATGTGAAGGTTTAAAGTTAACATCTCAATTAGTGTTAAAATTTTGAGAAAATATATGTGTGCAATTGAAGGGTTAAACAAAAACTTCAAAAATAACCACTATAAATCATACCTTTTTATTTATTAAAAAAAAAAGGAAAAAAAAAACTGCAAGAGGTACCCTTGACTTAATAACTCAACTTTGCAATAATTCCAAATACAGACTTTCTAACTCCACGTACAATATTAACTTCATACTTCATAACTCAATTCAATGTATCAAAACAACCCCTAAATGTGGAGGAGGATACTATTTGAAAATACATCATTTCAGATCAAAGAACAACCTTGAGAAAACATGTCAAAACCATCTCGATTAATAGAACATAGAATAATATACACTTGCTCGTCAAAATGAATAAAACACAACTGGTATGGTAATTTGTATTATCATCCTCGAAGTCAGTGATTTAATTTTTCCACTCCACAGATAGATATATATATATATAATGTCTAATTAGATGAATATGAAATATAGTACTTAATGCTAAGGAACAATCTCTCATTTAAACTTCAAAAAAGTTTGGCGTAAGATTTTTTTTGTTTTTTTTAAGTAGAGAATTAGGTCGTATTCCTATTAATCCAATTTGTTAAATTAATGAAATATAGGTCACCTTATTTAAACTTTAAGAAATAAAGTGTCACATCTACGTATGGTAAAATCGTTGTTCGTACTAAATGAGAATTCTATTTCATTGTTGCTGTTTACTAGAAGTTGGCTGACATAAAAATTTGAAGCACATCAAATGTTTATTTGACACGTATGGAATGGAAATCAAATATATTATAATCAAGAAGGTAACCTTGTCATAGTTTTGACCAATTAAAAAAGCATTACCAAATAATGCCAATATAAATTTTATTATCTAATATAAATATTTTATCTTAAAAAATTATAGCAAATTAAATGGAAGTATATTTTTGTCCAAAAAAATATTAGTCGTAAAAATAAGAGAGAGGAAGAGAAAATTATAAAATAATTAAGATCAAATTACAAATTTAGTCCATACATTTAAATTTGGTTTTTAAACTTTAAAATTTAAAAGTTGAGCTATGAGATTCGTTTTTTTTTTTTTTTTTTTTTTGTTCTTATTCTAAAACCTAAGTGTATATATCTATACATCACTACCCTGTATTATGTGTGGGGAAAAGATTTATATTTATAATTGAATAGGTCAACTAATTTTTAAAAAATTTAAATTATTTAAAGACCTATTAGATTTTAAAAATTTAGAAACTATATAGACAAACTTTAAAATTTAGTCAACAAACGTGTAATTAAACTAATAATTAATAAATATATAGTGGAACTCATTTTTATAGATGAGAGAGAAATGGTAAAGATGAAAAGTAATTAATGAAAAGGTGGTAGGATCTACTTGATAACAAATATAATGGAATGACCCACTTTTTATAACCATAAGTTTGAGCAATGTACATAGTATTAAATTTTCGTCGATATATCGATATTTTTCGATATTTCTACAATTTGAAATCAATATGAAGAGTGAATTAATATTTTCATTATGTCGTAAAAAATTCACAAACATAAAAAATAAGCAATAAAATATCACTAATGTAAGTATAATATAAATAATAGACATGATAACTTGTTTAAAAATCATAAAATATTTATTTACTAATTTAAATTTATTTTTAAAATTCTTTATTTTTATAAATTTTTCAAAAATATCCATCAAAATTGGCATTTTATTGATATTTTCATTGACATTTTCGTAGAATTAAGACCTCGATATTTCAGTCAATATTATCATTTTAAACCTTGGTACAAATTAACCATTGAATAACTTTGCTCAATTGAACTAAAAAGTTAGCTCTAATTCTATTTTTCTCTGAAACTTTATTGATTTCATATGGTATATAAAACATATAGTTCATTGGACACATGAGAAAAGTTTTATTCAAACAATATTTGAAACGAGAACTTATGTGATGGTAAAAAAATAATTTCAACATTTTTTAAAGCTTTATCCTTTTTGGAGATAAGACTTTCCTTTTTCCTAGGAAATGAATAGAAAAGGTTGAGACATTACTCATTTCCTTCTAGTTAATGTATAATTTAATTTTAAGTGCTCTAATCAATTGTATAATAAAAACAAATTAGATGATTATGATATTTTTTTTAGTTAAATCTAATAATTTAAAATATTTTTTCATGAATAAAAAAACATTTAACTTCCATATATGGATTATCTTTTATATCTATATACAAAAATTTAAACTCCGGATATTTAATATTTATGCCTATTATATAATATACGTAGTCCAGACAGATGATAGCAATTAATTATTTATTCTCATCTCCTTCAAGCAAGGTTTAAAATATTAACGTCGATGAAAATATTGAGATCCCGATTTTATGAAAATATCGATGCCTTGATGGAAATTGTTATAATTAGTTAATGACAATTTGATTGTGGTTTAGTTAGACTATAATTGATCATTAATCATTTCAAAAAAGTAAAACAACATTTAGATTTATATTGTAAATGTCTGTGTACATATCGGTGCGAGCATAGAAATTTTATAAAAAAAAGAAAAAATAATTACTAAACAATATAAAGTTTATGAATATTATGAGGTGAAATGATGTAAAAATAAAATTTGTGAATGGTAAAAGAAACAAACTCATATCAATTCAATTTTGAGGTGAACTGATGATAATTTAATTAAAAAAAAGTTCGAATGATGTGAAAAATAAATATAAGTTTTTTTTTGTTGTTTTTTTATAAATTCAATTTTTTTAGGAATGAAAGTTTTGAATTGAAAATTGAGAAAAATTGAAAATTAGAAAAAGTAGCACATTGATAAAATTTCACCCTTTGTTGGAAATGATATTGATGTATAAAACTATATAATTGTATGTAAAACTATACAATTACGTATAATTAGACCATAAAACTAAAAAAAACTTGAATTGAACTGACAGCCATAAAAAAACTAAAAGTTTTTCCAAAATATTCTTAAAATTTCGAGGCCATTTTGAGATTTGAATGAAAATTTTCCATCATGCATTCAAGTAAACGAGATAATAAAGACATAAAGATGCAATTTAGACTTTTCAAGTTTGGGGACTGACACCATATTCAATAAAAGTATGTACACAAATTAGGTATCTTACCTCTTTTTTTTCTAAAATAAAATTTTAGATACAGCTGTCTAATTATATTTTCATGTCAGAATAATTCTGCCATCTTCAAAGGATTTTTAAAGGATGGTCTTAATCTAAATAAATTTAATTTTTTTTTCCAAGAGAGAATTGATACGAAATAATAAAAGCTTAAGGAAAATAAAGGTTAATAGAACCATCTTACTCGACCAATTGATTTAAATAAGAGAACCATATCTTAAGAAAATCTCTATCAAAAGAAATTGTTATACTATCCGATTTTGGTCAATATAAATATAAAATAAAATTCCCAACAATACTTCAATATTTTACACGTAAAAGCAACTCCAAAGTCAACATTGCTGCTTCTTCTTCTTCTTCTTCCTTTTTTTTTTTTTTCCTTCCTATTTCATTTTCTAGCACAAAGAAAATCGGCAGCAAAAATGATGGGCTCGGCCCTTGGATTACTTGAATGTGACACCATTGGCATCACAGATTTGAATAAATTCATTTGATAATCATTCTAAAGTTTCATTAATGCTAATAACTCTGAATTTGTTTCACATCATTCCTAACTAATCTTGACTTTTGTGTAAGCGATGTTTCCCTATTAAAATGTAGAATTAGCTCAAGTAGTAATTTTGGGGTTAAATTATGATTTTAGTCCTTGTATTTTAACTTTTAGTTTCAACTTAGAATCTATATTTTCATAAATTTAGTAAAGTTTCATATAAGTATACTGAACAGAGGGAAAGGGAAGTTTGAAAAAACAGATATGAAGAAGACCATAAGATTAATACTGCTTCAATGAAATCCATAGATATATAGTGAAGCATGATATCAAACAGTTATTCCTGGAAGTGCAAAATCCTAACTCTCAAATTTTGATCCCAAAAAGTAAGAAATAAATCAAAACCGCGAGCATCATAACAACCGACATGGTAGAGAAAATTTTTCATTCTTCTTTGCCCATTGCCATCAAGAACTCGCCTTCGCAGACGACTTCCCCCCCAACATATGCCTTCCCTTCCATTTTGGCAATTCCAAACTTCTTCTGCAACTTGACAAGAGTCATTCGCATGACCAATGTGTCTCCTGCGATCACAGGTTTTCGAAACCTCACTTTATCGATACCAACAAAGAAGAAATTTTCGCGAGAGCCTCCCACCTCTGGTTGCAGCATAACTATACCGCCAGTTTGAGCCAGTGCCTACAAACCGAGCAGTGATATAACATGCCTAATAAGTATCATAAAAACATGAAATCCGATTCAAGTTTTAAAAGATCTTGTGAAAGTTATTGAGAAGTAAACTGTAAAAGGGTGTGTGATTCATGAGAAAGACCAACCGTTATACTAGAGAAGATTTTTACGAAATGAAAGCCAAGAAATATGTTATTCCCGTTTAACAACAATTGCTTCGTTTGTTTAAGCTCCTCAACTTCATCAATAGGAACCTTAATAATCTCTACATTCTACTTGCCCAAGATTAACAGTGAACTCAAATCTTGGTTCAACGAGGTGTCTAAACAAAGCATCAGCGATTGTTTTGTCCCTTGGGAGATTTAATCTCTCTTTGGATGTCAATGACGAGTTCTTTTTTTAATTATTCATGACTTATTTTGCTTGAATGGGACCCCTTTCTTCAGGGTGTTACCATTTGTGGGATTCGTTATTTTAGTATGTCCTTGTATTCTTTCATTTTTTCTGGATGAAAGTTGGTAATTTATTATAATAAAAATAAAAATAATACAAAGCATCAGCAACTTTGTTTATTAAACCGAGTCTGCCTTGAATGTCAAAATCATAACCCATCAGTTTTTTAATCCAACGGTAATAGTCCCCACATACTATTACATTGCTCAAGCAAACTTCAAGGACTTGCTAATTTGTCCAGATGATAAACTTGCACTCAAGCAGATAAGGTCTCCGTTCCTGAACTAACACAATAGCCATCAATAGGATGCCTTCAAATGATGTTTCATCTCAAGGTAAGAATGTGGTTATAATATGTCAAGGTCAGCCCTTGCATCAACACAGCCCCTAGTCTAGTACCTTGGAAAGCATTAATCTGAATAATGAGAAGCTGGGGCAAGAACTACAAATGCGGTTGTAGGCTCATTTGCAGCCTTCAAATTCTAAGCTACGACTTCCACATCTTGATTTTCGTGAAAACTATCCCTTTTAGCTTGTTTGGTCAGGGCCAGAGCAAAAATTCCATCTTTGGCAATAAACTTGCAGGAGTAGCCAATAAGACCCAAGAGTCATGACGTACTTAGGAGGATCACTTTACCATTGCCTTAATTTTGGGAAGGTCTGCTGATAACTCATATATACGTCCTAAATTATGCAATTTGGTAAAGGGCAAAAGAACATTTCATTCAGTTAGATTCAGTTAGCAACTTAGCAATAAGCTGTTGACGCACAACCACCTCGAAAACATTTACTTGAAGTTGGGCATGTTCATCAAAGTTGGGGCTACAAAATTTGAAATAACCAAAATAATTGAACCTAATTCTTTAAATGCCTCATCGAAGTATTAACACTAATATTCCCAACCATGTATTATAAGCTGCAAATCCACCACACATTGACTAATTTACTAAAGAAGTTTAGTGGCAACCTATCAAAAAAATCCCTGGGAAGTCTCTCGGCTTTCTGAAACATAACATATACCATAGGAGAAGACATTTGATTCTAAAACTTTTGAGTACTGGGAGATCTTTACATTTTTAAAGAGAATAAAATGAGAAGAAGAATAGGGAAGGAGATGCAAGAATTCCGGTCTTCGAGGCCTTGCTCCCTTGTCTTTGTCCTTTGGGTTCTTGGGGACTGAATCTCCTCCTTATCCTACTGAGAGCTTCTCTTTCTTTCTCCTTCAAGCACTTGAGTGCCTCCTCAAAGCTCCAAGTGTGAAGTCAATTGTAAAAAACTTGTGTGCATGTATATAAATCTTCAATTTTGGCAAAAATTTACAGTTCACAAAATATTCATTAAAAGCAACAGTGGATGAGATTTTTCCCATGAGGGAAAAAAATTGTCAAGCTATATAGGATTTCATCCTCTTCATTAAGGTAGTCAACAAACACAAAAGGAATTCATCCTTCATGCTCTTAAATCATATGTGATCATCAACTAAACTGAGAAAAATTCCTTCCGTAGCTTCCAACCTTGTGTGAGAAGCTTCTTCCTCTAGGTAGACATTAAAACTAGCAAAAAAAATCCTTGCATAGTCAAACCACGCTTGAGAAATTCCGACTCAACAAAGTCCTTTTTGCAACAATCTATTACCATCAATGGGTGTTAATTAAAATTTAGAAGAGAATTAGGTTCATGTTCATCACTCAAGCCTTTCTAGGCTTGTCTAGAGCTTGAGACAAGGAAAGTCGTGCAGGTATTTATTAGGGTACCATCTAACAAGAATCAGGATCTGAAATACAAAGGATTAAGAACTACAAGATAAACCAGGTATAAGGCACTTGGAACCTCCCCTCTTGAGCATCCTAACTCAAGTGCTAAATCACTCAACAATTGTTTGTCTTCGATCCTCCTCCCTCTATTTAAAACCAAATACACAAAGTCCCTATCTAATTACCCTTATGCCCTTACTAATACCATATTACTTCTAACCATAAACCCCTATTAGTTCTTTGATAGTATTCTTCAAATGAATAGGTCCTAATTCCACAGTGATGCGTGTGGTGGATTCCTTGAAACTTCAAGCAAGACCCTATCTAGAATGGATTTATTGGAAGCAATAAAAAGAATAGAGAATTTGAGCGAATTTGTTCCAACTGAGGTGTGTTTGCCTTCATCATCGAAATTGATTCTTCATCAAAGATGAAACCTTTTTTTAAAGGTGATAACCATCTGGGTTTATTTGGCCAAAGTTCATGGACCCACTCCCATTGACCTCCTCCGATAAGAGGACACAACCCACAATGCTCGATGTTACCAGATCAATAGGTATTTTGGGACCATACCCTTGAGCAGCACCCTCCGACTAATGCATTTATCCTTTGGCAACTATTCCTTGTTCATCACCAAAAAAGGCATATTTTCTTTTTCTAACTTTTTCCCTCCCCTTCCACTTTTTTCACCATCACCCCTTTTCCCGTATGTTCTGGTACTAACAACTCCCCTTTCCATCCTTTTCCCTTGGGTCATGAAGCTACCTCTCCCTCTCACAAGTTTTTACCCGCTCCATTTTCGTAAGACCTTCCCTCTCTTGACTTTGACCCAGCAATACCTCAAATTCAAGTGGATCAACCCATTTGTTGGGACCTTTCTTCTTTTGACAACCTTGGTCCTTTTCCCTCCGGCACTTTCTTAACCCACCCGACAATCTTTTAACCATTGAATTTGCTCCTCATCTAAATCCACCCAGCCCAACCCCAAAAATTGTACCACACTTATATCTACCTAACCCGATCACACTTACTAAAAGCCACAAAAAAATAATCATTAGCCCAAACAATCTACCCCGCCTTTCCTCCTCGTGGGAACCAATAACTTGACCTTGAAGATTTCATATCTAGACCTTACCCTGCTTTTCCCCTCCCCCTCCCTCAACTTATCCTAACCACCTCCCTTTGTCTATCACTCCCAACTTGCCCAATCTCCCAACCATCTGATATTTCGTCGCTCAAGGAGCTAATCAAGGACATATTTCTATTGAAAGCAACCCAAACCCATCTTCATTTCAAAGTTCCTTGGCTTGAGAAGAAACGTCTCTGCATTATGCCTATTCCTTCAACTCTAAAAAGTAAAAGTGTGCCCAAAAACAGAGCATATTTGTAAGGGAACTTTTGAGCCTTGTGTCAAATGTCAATAATGACAAAAATGCTTCGAAGAAGACAAAGATAGGTTGATCATGCCTAGATGATTATTTTCTCCTGGAAGGTTTGTGATTTGGAATCATGGGAGAAGTGAGCTCTTGTTAAATCTCTCATTCTCAAATATAATCTAACTAATGTTTTTCGGGAGGCATTAGTTAAATTGGCTATTAAGGACAGACTTATAATTAAATCCTTGTGGGTGTCTTGACATATTGGTTGATCTTCATTAGAGCCAATTGGTTTTTCGGGAGGCATCATAATTATGTGGAATGAACCGTCTTTTGAGGTCTAGAAGTTGTTAAAGGTAATCATTTCCTATCTATACACATCTCCCTTGCTTATGGGTTCACTTTCTGTAGTTGTGAGGTACCTATGGCCCTTACCTTCTAATTCACAGGAAAGAGCTCATTTTTGGCAGGAACTTGAGAATCTATCTTACCTTTAATCTGATAATTGGCTGCTGATGGGATTTTGACGTCAGTAGATGGACCAATGAAAATGCAGATGGGAGTCATATAACAAGAAGCATGTAACTCTTCAATTCCTTCATAAAAAACAGCTCTCTCATCGACCAGCGTCTACATAATGGGCTCTTTACTTGGTCTGATTTCAGGGATTCCCCCACAAATACACTGAATGACCACTTTGTTGTCTGAAAAGGTGATCGGTAAATTCTCAGATGCCTCAATTAGAAGACTTGAAAGGCTCACATCAGTCCATGTTCCCATT
This sequence comes from Benincasa hispida, assembly GCF_009727055.1. Lineage (NCBI taxonomy): Eukaryota > Viridiplantae > Streptophyta > Magnoliopsida > Cucurbitales > Cucurbitaceae > Benincasa > Benincasa hispida. The sequence goes on from NC_052349.1 coordinate 61,115,036, forward strand.
TTCTTATTACTTGGAAGTTCTACTTGGGATCATTCGGAATATTTGGTTTCAACATCCTTCTCTTCCACCTCCTGTGGATTATTGGTGGAAAAATACACCTCTCCGATTTTGTCCAGGTCATGGTTTTATATAAGAACTCAAGGGTCTGAAATCAGACAGAAAAAGTCCTAACTAACAGCAAGGAAGAGGCAGGAGTTCTCCATCCGTATCATAAAATTCAAAGGAACATGTTGAAAGAACAACTTCTTCTAGTGTGTTGCTAAAGAGGAAGCTCTCTGGGGACATGAATGCAAGACAAGGGCCAAGGGGTTAAAAGATGGAAATATCAATTTCTCCTTTCATCGGTTAATGGCCACAAAGAAAAGGAAAAATACAATCACCAAAATTTTGTCTGCTGATGGCACTAGCATACTCATGGATGCTGAAATTGAGAGGAATTTTATCTTCTTCTTCACCAGATATACACAAAGAACCCTAGTAGTCGGGCCCTCTGTAATATTACTCATTGGGCCCCTATATCAAATCATCAGCTTCATAGCATGAATGTGAGTTCAATGAGGAAGAATTTACTTACGTGTTTTTGAATTAGGCACTAACATATCTTGGTCCTGATGGTTTCTCTGCTATATTCTTTTAAAAAAATTGGTACATTGTTAAAAGTGGCATAATGAGAGTGTTCCAAGACCTTTTTAAGAATGAGATTACCAATGCCTCACTCAACAAAGCCTAAGTATGCCTCATTCCAAAGAAATTGGACTCTCATACAGTTAATGAACATAGACCCATTAGCCTCACCTCTTTCCTTTATAAGATTGTGGCTAGGGTTCTTTCGGAGAGATTAAAGAAGGTTCTTCCTCATACTATCTCTGCTTATCAATTGGTTTTTGTTGAGGGAAGACTTTTCCCAGAAGACAAATCCTCAATGCTTCTCTATTGCCAACGAGCTTATTTTTTTTTAGTACAATTGGGGGTGGGGGATTCGAACCACAAACCTCGTGGTTTCTAACACACTCGGATGCCAATTGAGCTATGCTCGGTTTAGCTATTGCCAACAAGCTTATTGATGATTGAAAAAGAATAAAGAAAAAGGGTTATCTTATAAACTTAGACATTGAAATGGCCTTTTTACATAGTTGACTGGAATTTTCTTGACAATATTCTAGAAGCCAAAGGCTTTAGCAAAATTTGGAGAAAATAGTTTAGGGGTTTTATCTCTTCAACAAATAATGATCATCCCCGTGGTAAAATTTTAGCTTTAGTGAACTTCGTCAAGGTGATCCACTTTCACCATTTAAGAAAAAAAAAAGGATCACCAACTTTCATTGAGAAAAAATGAAAGAATATAAGGACATACAAAAAACAAGTCCACAAAACCCCGTTAGAGAAAGAGTTTTCAACTAAGTAAAATGTTACCTAGAGAATAGTTAGTTTCCAACTAAGTAAGATGTTACCTAGAAAATAGTTACAAAAACACTATGAAACTGAAGCCCAAAGAGAAGGATGAAACCTCACCAAGGACTAAACCTCACTAGGGTCCCTATCCACATCTCTAAAAACTTTATTGTTCCTCTCCCCCTAAAGATCCCACAACAAAGCACACACCCCCGTAGACCACAAGAAACGACCTTTCTCTCGAAAAGGAAAATGGAGGAGGAATCCCCGATTGTCGCATGGACATCCCTCTGACGAGTAGCAAGCTAACACAAAATCAAACTCTTGCAAGTTGCAAGAAAGAGTTCTATACAGACCTCGCAAACTTGGTTAGGTGCTGATTTTTACACTAATCCCATGGGCCCTGGAAATGAATATTGAAGCACCAGTCTTTCATACATGCTTCTGTATTGACCAAAGTTGGTTAGGTGCTGATCCTTTATACTTATTCTTTGCTTTACTCTCTATCCAACAGTAAGTTCGCATCAGGGAAGGATTTATGGCACCATGACTTTCTGGGATATGAAATTAAGAAGGAATTTAAAAGACAATGAAGTGGCTGAATAGGCAGACTTGTATTTCTTGTCCAACATTCAAATTTGAATGATGTTGAGGACAAATGGGTTTGGACTTTCGAGAAGAACAGGTTATTTTCATCAAAATCCTTACTCAAAAGTCTTGACACTTCGATAGGGGACAACCTGGCTCTATTTACAAAGGTATTTGGCATGGTGATTGTCCAAAGAAAACTAAACTTTTCATTTGGAAGTTGGCTTACAGGACTATAATAATATAGGGAAAAAAACAAGTTTGAGACCAAAATACGTCACTCATTTTTTTAGTTTGTATAGCTGAACACCTTTTTGTAGGCTGATCTTTTCCATATGCCTATTCTTTCAATTTTTTATCTCATTGAAGGTTGTTGTTTTTAACAAAAATAAATAATAAATAAACAAATAAAACATGTATATAAATGCATAAAGTTGTTAGATTTTTCTTGTATAGAAATTGATATGTATTTTAAAAAGTGTAAATTTTAAAAGGTATTCTTGGCTATGTCCTAGATTTTTTTTAAAATGACGTGTCACTATGTTTGTATCGTACCGCATGTTTTTCTTATATCTATATCCATGCTTCTTAGATTTACATACTTCAACTGTATAGAATGACTTGAATCCAATGACAACAGTGGGAAAAAAAATAGCATCTCAATTCTTTCCAGAATGTGGGGTGCATACTTCACTCAGATACTTCATTTCCATCCAAACTCAGAAGTATAAAAAGTTAGTGGTGGTAGTAATTCTAATTCATCAATTCATCGTGACTTCATTTGAATAGATGGTAAACGGTTGGACAATATCATCTTAATCCTCAAAATTCAACCTCATGCTTTAGAACATACCTCAACCATGAGAACACCAGGCATGATGGGCCTCTCGGGGAAGTGCCCTGGAAAGAAACTCTCATTTATGGTGACATTCTTTATAGCAACAACCGAGACCCCAGGATTATATTCAATCACTCTATCGACTAAAAGAATCGGGAACCTACAGCAAAAGAAATCACAATGCATAAGAAGAAAATACAAAAAAATTCAAAACCCCATACACTCATAAAAACAAAAGGAGTTTTAACAAATACCTGTGGGGCAAAATTTTACGAATCTCATTGATATCCATGACAGTGGGAAAAGATGCAAATTCTGAGAAGAAAATGAAGTCAGCTACAAAAAGAAAAAAAAACAACAGAAACCCCATTTGAAATTAGAGAGAGAGGAGCTTACTCTTTTCAATGGGATCGTCATCATTATTGAGAGAACAGCGGAAAGTGGGAAGCGACTTCGAACGAAAAGAGAGAGAAGGAGATCTGAAGAGGGATTTAGAGTTTGTAGGAGGAAGAAGGCATCTGGGTTTGTTGGGGCATTGAGTATTGATGAAGGAGAGGAGAGAATGGGAAGTGGCAGCCATTGCTGTGAAAGAAGAGCGGAGAATTCAAAGCAAGTGAAGGGTGGGAATGAACAATGAGGGTGTGTGAATTATTAATGTTTAAAGTTACTTTAAAAATTGAATTCACAAATCCAACCTACACGCATCGGCCTTGCAGGTGAGAGAACGATGAGATCGAAGCGCTATTAACTATTTTTCTGTTTCTATTAAATTACAAAATTTAATACTATCTATAGCTCATTATTAAATTAAGAGGTTTGCATTTTTTAAAATTAAATTGGGTAGGATGTCTGATGTCTGGTATTTTAGTCTCAAGTTTGAAAAAAAAAAATGTTTAGTAGAATACTATATTTCATAATAATGTTAAAAATACTTACTTAGCTGAATTTGAGGAAAATATATGTAATTATTAAAGGTTAAATAAAATAATTGTTTAAGTAATTTAAGAAAAATATAAGGGTTTACTACATTAATGAGATCTATTGGTTAGTTTATTTATTTAGAGTGTTTCTAGAATTATTGAAATGTATGTACAACTAAAATTTAGATTTTTGGAAAATTTCTACCATTTACCTCTAAACTACGAGATTGGTTATAATTACAACCTTAAAGTTTCAATTTAATCAATTATATCTCTATAATTTTAATTCGAGACATTGGTGAAGGAGATTTGGGTGAAAATAACTTAATTCATTTAGCCTTATTGCAATCAATAAGAAATTATGAGAATATAATTGATCAAATTGAAAGTTTAAGAGTGTTATTCTAACCAACCTCATAGTTTAGGGATGGGATGTGCAATTTTTCGTAGTTTTTTTTATATTGATTTTAGATTTTCATATCGATACTCTCAAAATTATTTATATTTTATTCATTCATTAGAGCTATAGATGTCAACTAATTAAGTAAAATCCTGGATAATTTTTTATTTTAAAATTGTGTTAATGATAATAAAGTATAAGTTGTTTCAAAGGCAATATTTCAACTCAAGTTAACTTATTGAATTAAATATATTTATTAATGAATATTTAACTTTTACCGTCATTCAAAACTTTGGAACAAATTCAATAATAAGTGATTTTAAGAGTATTTATTTTAAAACAACTAATAACTAGTCACTTTCGTTGTGGGATCGAACGTTGGATCCTTTCATCACCATCACTACACTGAAATTATGATTCCCATCTCAATATACCCAAATCAAGTTTACAAAGCTCTTCATCAATGGAGAATTAGTTGAAAATTAACAAACATAAAAAAAAAAAAAAAGAGAGAGAGAGATAAAATTCATTGTACCATAGATTCGAGAACCAAGAAGGTTATCAAGGCAATTACCGCCGACAAAAAAGACACTGATCTGGTCATAAAGGCCACATAAAGCGTTTGATCATGGTCCTTGGCAAAAATTTTTAGATGAAAATTTGATGAACAACAAAAAAGAAAGAAATGGAAAATCTTACTATTTGCGGGTAAGTAAGGTGGTGGTTGGAAAAGGCAAAGAAGAACGAATGGAAAAGGGGAAAAAACGAATCAAGAGAAAATGAGAGAGGAAAAAATAAAGATCACATTTTAGTTTTGTTAAAAAGGGTAAAATTGAAATATAAAAAAAATAAGATTTGAATTCGAGTATTTGCTATATCTACAAAATCACAAACCTCAAACATAGGTTAGCAAAATACCTAATCTATTTGGTTATCAATTACAATTTCTTAAGAAAGATGGTATAAAATTTTAATTTTGTTAAGAAAATAACAAAAGAGAGTTTTAGATAAACATAAAAATAAAAATAAAACGCAAAATAAAAACAAAAAATCAAAATGAAAATGAAAAGAAAAATAAAAAGCAAAATAATAATAATAAAAAACAAAACATAATGGGGTGAGAGAGGCTCGAACTCTCGACCTCAGGATAACTCAGGAGCTATGAGACCTACGCGCTAGCCAACTGCGCCACCACCCCGTTGTTGACTCTGAATTTTCTATTTAATAACTTCATCATATTTTATTTTAATGGGTGGATGGTTTTTTTTTTTTTTGGGAAAGAAGAATGGAATTTCAATTTAATATTTAACTTTGTAATAGATGTATTAATGTTTGTGTTTTTTATTATAAAAATAAATAAATAAGGGCATTATAGATAAGAGCAGTTCTCTTTTAGTATCTTCAATTACATATAGTCTAGTTTAGGATGGAGTATATTTAAGATATGATTGTTTAAAGAATAATGGGTAAATGATCGTATTCAATTAACCGTTTTTAAATGAGTTTTTTTATTGGAAAAATAGTCAATCCTAAACTTAAACAAAATCTAAAGAAATAATGTACTAAATTGTCTTTGCCCAAAATTAAAAAGATTACCACATCAAATAAAGGAATCTTAAATTAAATCAAAAGAGACTAGGAAAAATCAATTTAAATTCTAAAACCTACATAATTGGGAGATAATATCTCGTATTTAAGGCTAAACAAACCTACAAACAAATAATCTCATTTAAAATAAAACGAACAGAGCATTAAAAATAAAAAAAAAATAATAAATAATTTGTGATTCGATGTAGAATTGGTTAAAATAAAAATACATATTAAAACGGAAATAGATAATAGGTGAAAGTTAAATACAAATATATGTTAGTAGGTGAAAATTAAATACAAATATACATTAAAACACAAAAACACAATATATGAGAATTAAATACAAATACACGTTAAAACATAGGTGATAATTCAAACCGAGTTGAACGCTTTTATAATTCGATATAGACATGGTTAAAACACAAATACATTATATATGATAATTAAAGTCAAACACATAAATAAAAACGTACATAAATTCATCGACGGCCTAATTATAACATGTTGGATAGACAATATCTACTTATTTAGAGAAAACAGCTAATTTAGTATCAAAGCTACATAGCGAATGTTATAATTAAGATCAAACCAGAAATTCGCTATCATTATTCTCCCATCATGTGATTGAAGTTCCGTAGCTATTGTAATATGCAATAATTTAGATCAAATCCAATTGATCAAAATAAAATAAACCATGTAAGGCTAAATTGTATGCAACAAAATCAACCAAAAGAATTGAGAAAACAGTACAAAAGCTCACAAATCTTTTTTTAAAAAATGTTCCTTCAATCAACTTAGTTCTTTTTTGGCGGGTCACTGTCCCTCTCAAACATCTTCAAAACTCCTCCATTTTAGTTGCCATAAAAAATAAAAAATAAATAAAAAAGGAAAAAAGAAAAAATATTTGGCTTCGGTCTACTCTAGTTTTGAAAATATTTTTCAATGTTATTTCATATACTTTTGGATTTTATCTGATTTCCCTTCTCAATCATTTGAAAACCTATATTTAGTATTTAGTAAGATCATATGCCATTGTTCATTCTTGGGATTTGTGCCTTAACATCTTGTAATTAATTTGTTATTTAATAATTATTTTATGTAATTATTTTATGCATAATATTTATGTGGTTGACATACTAGAAATAAATAACCTAAATGGTGTACAATATATAGATAAAGTTGGTGACTTATCCTAACGGCAGTATGAATACGACCCACTTTGTAATGGTTACAAATGATTTGATCCAAGTCGTTTATGTAGAGACATGTGAGTAGGGTATCATATACAAAGAGTTTTGTATAAGACTGAACTGTGAAATATTTAGTATCTCTTTATAAATCCATTTATTAAAGAGATTAATATTTTACAAAATGATCATATGTGACTTGATCTCAATCGTGAGTAAGTTATGAACTTTTGCCCGTGACGGCTCATCCTTTGATTTGCATAGGTGAGAATGACCCAAGTAACTGATTCAATAAGTCTTTCATTTTGGGACTTGGCCAAATAAGGAGCTGAGAACGTAATTTCACAAAATATGGAATTCACATTTTCCCACATTGGGTAAGTAGATAAGTAGTTCTCTTAAATATTGATCGAGACTTGAATAGTGGGGTCCCACCTTCTCACTGGCCCGAAAAGGACTTGGTTTATAATTGGATCATGAACATATTGTTCATTAGAGGATCAACGATACTTATGGTGCAAAATGTAATTACAGAGGCAAAACGGACATTTAATCCAACTGTAATTACGAACAACTCATGAAAGATCAATTTGCTTGTAATAATTATATCCCATGGACACAACTTATCCTACAGTACATAAGAGTGCAATTACAGATTTACAATGAAATGATGTACCGTTAATGAATAAAAATTGATTTATTAAAGAATTTAATTAATTAATTTTGTGTATTGAAGCAATAATCTATAGGTGCATAGGTCTTCTGGTTAACTCATACCAATAATTAGGGATTAACTTTGTTGAATTTTTTTTTTTTTTTTGAAACATTCGAGTTAATATTTAGTATATTTGATATAACTAAACTTGAGAAAAATATATTTATCGTATTTGATACATAAGCATCAAATGAAATATTAATGTATAATAAAATTATATATATAATTTGAATGACATTGAAATAAGAATTATATATGGGGAGAATTTAATTTTTTTTAATTTCATTCAAGTAATTTCATATGTTTATTTTAATATAATATATTAAAATATAAATATATTATTATTAAGGTTTACCTATTAAGATCAGGACCTTTACGAGGGGATTAAAAAAAAGTTACGTTCATTATAAAGTAGAGGTTTTTTTTTTTTTTTTTTTTTCAGAACTTTTCAAAAATTGCAGAGAAATGTTCTCTGCCAATTTTTCTCATTTTTCCTTTTCTTTAAAAGAGGCTCTCATAAGCTTTGGTCCTCGTTAGAGTCTTAGAAAAGAAAATCTTGTGGTGGAGATGAAGATAGAGATTAGACTTTGTGGGGTTGGAGTGCAAGGAAATAAAAACCCGCCAACATGTTTCTCCATAAGATAAATAAATTGCTCAACCCTCTTGTAATTCATGTTTAAATTCTAATAAAATCAAAGCGATTGAATGCTTCCACCCTAGAATGAATCATTCATTTTAGATTTTGGTGTACGAATTTTACTATAGGGGTCAAAAGGGATGAAAGTGACGTGGGTGTTCAACCCACTTGTTGCACAAGTAAGTCTTTTTTAAACTTGTGTTTCCTAACCTAATTGGGCCTAACTTTTAAGTTGATCCATCTTGAATACCTTAGGTTTTCTTTTATGTGATATGGAAATGACATAAGAAAAAAAAGAGTGAAAAAAGAAGCATAAAATCGGAGAAAAATACATCAAGATTTTTCAGCGACATCTTTTATGTGATATGGAAATGACAAAGTTGTCGATTGCTAGAGTTTGAACCAGTTGAATCGTGTTGAAATTTGGTCAAATTGTTCAAGATACATAAGGTCTCGTTTTGAACGGTTGGATCATTGTTTGGAGCTCTAGTTTGTCCGTAATTGCTGGCAAATATAATTTGAAAACGAGGTGATTTTCATTCTTTTTACCTCTCAAGTGTTCATCTTTTATGTATGAAAGTATTACTAGGTTGTGAACCTTTGTATATAAGAGAAGTTGACAAGGGTGGACTCTCACAAGTCCCGTGGTTTTTACTCTTCACATTGAAGAGGTTTTCCACGTATAATTCGTGTGTGCTCTTTGTTTTTAGTCTTCCATAATTTTGTGGTTTATTGATATCCATTATTGATTGATTGCTTGGTGATTTATTTGTGGTGTTTTAGAGAACAATTATTTGGTTGATTTTTTTTAAGGGAATCCTAGTGTATTGTTGTTATATTATTTGGGTTCTATCAGTCGATATCAGAGCGAGTTTTAGTTTAATCATTGTTATGGAGTCTACTAGTAATAGTGAAGATAGTTCAATGATAAAATTGGCATCAACCAATTATTCCATCTGGAGACCGATGATGGAGGATTTTTTATGTTGTAAAGATTTATTTAATCCAAAAGCAAATGACACAATTTCTCAACCTGCAAAACTATAGAAAATGGAAGAAAAAGATTGGAGAAAGTCATAAAAAATTTGGCGACTATTAAGCAGTGGGTTGATATTAGCATTTTCAACCATGTGTCTAAAGAGTCTGACGCATATAAGCTGTGGAAGAAATTAGAAGGCCTTTATGAAAGGAAGACCGTATATAACAAAGCTTCTTTAATCAAGCAACTTGGTAATTTGAAATTGAAGGCGAGAAGTCTGTTTCTGAACATTTAAGTGACTTTCAAGATATTATTAATAAGTTGACTACTATGAAGATTGAATTTGATGATGAATTACAGGCTTTGTTCTTGTTAAGTTCTTTGTCGGATAGTTGGGAAACCTTGGTTGTAACTATTAGTAACTCTGCTCCAAAAGGTGTTTTGTCTTTGGATGTTATCAAACAAAGCATGTTCAATGAAGAGATAAGAAGAAAGGAGATTGGAATTGATAATTCACATGCTCTTGCTGAGAACCATGGAAGAAACAAGAGTAAGGGACCTAAAGACCGTGGTAACTCAAAAGGTAGGTCCAAGTCTAGAGACAAAGAGACTAGGACATGTCATTACTGTAATAAGCTTGACTATATAAAAAAGTTTTGTTATCGTTCAAAGAAAGAACAAAGTAAGAAGCAAGACTCACAAAAAGAGGAAGATGATAAAAATACTACAACGATCATTTCTCAGAGTGAAAATGTTGTCACTTTGATTTTTACAACTAACGAGTATCTCATGTAGAGAGTTTAAACACATAATGAGTAGTAGATTTAGGTGCTTCATTCCATTGTGTTCCCAAAAGAAAGTATTTCATGAACTATCAATCTTGTGATTTTGGTAGTGTGAAGATAGGAAACGAGAGCTTAGCTAGCATAGTTGGGTTAGGTGATATTCGTGTGAAGACAAGTGTTGGGTGCATGCTTACATTAAAGAATGTGCGTCATATTCTTGATTTACGCCTTAACACATTGTCTGCAAATGTCCTTGATCAAGAAGGATTTTGACATACCTTTTGTGATGGTAAGTGGAAATTGTCTAAGGGTTCAATAATAGTTGCTCGAGGTGAGTTGTGTTGCTCTTTGTATAAAACAAACTTGAGCATATGTTCTTTTGAGTTAAATGCAATAGAAGAAAAGAATTTCCTAAATTTGGGCATCGAAGGCTAGGGCATATCAGCAATAAGGGGATTAAATTGTTGGTAAGTAATTCACATATCCCAGTTCATAAGACAGTTTCTCTTGGCCCTTGTGACCATTGTTTGGTAGGTAAGCAACATAGAATTTCCTTTTTTGGGAAGTCCACCAGAAGGCAAGGAAAATTGGAGTTAATACATTCTGATATATTGTGGGCCTATTAAGGTGGAGTCATTTGGTAACAATAAATATTTTATCACTTTTATTGATGATGCTACTCGAAGAACTTGGGTGTATATGTTAAAGACAAAAAGCTAAGTGTTCAAGATTTTTAGGAAGTTTCATGTCATGGTAGAAAGAGAAACCAAAAGAAAATTGAAGTGTCTTCAATTTGACAATTGTAGTGAGTATACTTCGAATGAGTTCAAGTATTATTGTTCACAACATGGCATTAGATATGAGAAGACAAAGCCAGGCATACCACAATGCAATGGAGTTGTTGAGAGGATGAACAGAACCATTGTGGAGAAGGTAAGGAGTATGCTTAGAATGTCTGATATTCCTAAGACATTTTGGGTTGAAGCAGTGCAATGTGTCGTGTATTTGATAATTGATCTCCATCAATTTCTCTTGGTTTAGACATTCCAGAGAGAGCATGGAGGAGACATGATCCCACTTATTTGCATCTCAGAGTCTTCGGCAGCAAGGCATATATGCATGTGCCTAAGGAACAGAGATCAATGCTTGATTCGAAGACCAATCCATGTGTTTCTATTAGGTATGGGGATGAAGAGTATGGTTATTGGCTCTATGATCGAGAAAAGGAAAAGGTAGTGAGAAACAGAGATCTAGTATTCTTTAAGCACGAGAAATGTGCAGATCTTTTTAGTATAAGGTACACTTCTACTTCAAAGTTGTGTTTTGATACTAGTAATGATTCTACTTCTACTGATTCTGTTGTTTAGCAACATATGAGAATGATGATGTTGGTGAGATACAACTTGATGGTAATGTACCAGATCATGTTGATGATGATGATCTAGATGAGTCTTCATCTGATGAAAAAATTCATGAGGAAGATGCATATAAGAAAGTGATTCATGGAGAAGTTCATGAGTAGGGGGAGCAATCTATTCCTTAAGTGGAGGATACTCAGGCTCGAAAGTCCACCAGAGTACATAAACCTTCAACAAGTTATCCAAGCTTAGAGTTCATTCTAGTTAGTGAAGATGGAAAGCCAGAGAACTATCAAGAGATCTTACGTAACACCCCACACATTTTTTTAGTAATAATGTAATTTCAGTAACTTTATTATTTGGAATTTCAGTAATTGTTATTAGTTGGAGGGCATTTTTGGAATTTTGGACTTCAAGTATAAGTGCGGGAATTTAATTATTTGCGTGAAATTATTTAATTTGAAATTCAATTTGAAAATTAATGGCAGGAATTAATTTTTCTTTTGAAACGGAAAGGAATTTAATAGTATAAAGTGGAATAAGGAAATGAATTAAATATAATTATACTTATTTCCTTTTTTAGTTTATTTATTTTTTTTAAAAAAAAAAAAACCCAAATTTCCCTTTCTTCCTCACGCATCCGCTGGCACCACCACCCCCCCCCCCAATTTGTTCTTCCTCCAACCGAGACCCTAGCCACTGCTCAGATCGGACGTTGAACATCCGCACTAGCCACGAATCCCAGCCGCTCGCCGATCACCTTTACCGCTCGCATCTCTCTCTATCTCTCTCGGCGACCCTCGCATAACGGTGTTGTCCGTGAGCATCGACGACCCAAACTGAGCGGCCTCCCCCTTCTCAATCGTGTGTCCGCACCTCTCCTTGTCGCTGCTTCTTCGTCCGGCACCGCCCAGCTCCAACTGTCGGCGCGGTTGCTGTCACATCTCTTTTGGGTAAGATTCTTAGTTTTAGGTGTTTTCCTAGAAGTTTGGGTATGGTTTGTTTTGGAATAATTTTGGTTAAAATCTATTATGTTTGGACTTTCAGAAGCGAGATTCAGAGGTTTTTTAGGACGTTGTTCATCGAAAAGGAGACTGATTTTTCATCAGGAATTATTAAATTTGGGTGAGTAGTTGGGCTGTTTGTCTTTTAGGTTAAGGGTACCTATAAAAAAATTAAGTTACTAATTTGGGACTAAAATCATGTTCAAATTGGCATTTTGGTATGAGCTCTAAAATCTGCTAAGATGAAATTTTGGAGTCGAAATCTTGCGAGTTTTGATTGGGTAAGTTTTGGTGACCGTCTGATTAAATTTGTATGTTGGGTACTAATTCCAAAGACTGAAATTTAGTATTATGTCTGTATTAGGGGACTCAATTCAAGGTTTATTTTGTTGGAGAGAATTAGCTTGGATTAATATATAAATTTGACTTCGAGGTAAGTAATCTTACTACTGGAACTGCCCACGGGCCAAGCATTAGATGTATGCTAGCATGATAAATGTATGTTATGGCAGAATGTTAGCATGATAGACTGATAGTATAATATGATCAAAGTATGTTCTGGTACAAGATCTGAATTATTTTTTATGCACATAGATACTTGAATGCTAGCATGAGATGGTATGTGCTTCCATATGGTTGTATTTGATCTGATGATGTTGAGATATAATATATGTTGTAGAACCATGATGTTGAGGTATATGTGTATGTTGTGGAGCCATGATGTTAAGGTTTATATGTATGTCATAGATTCGTACAGTGATGATTATGATGTTGAGACTGTGCAAATGTCCTTACTGATTAGTTAGATGCCCATTAGATTTTGTGTTTCCTTTGAGATTCACCAGTTTGTGTTTCCTTCGGGATTTACCAGTTTGTGTTTCCTTCGGGATTCACCAGTTTATGTTTCTCGTGGATTCACCAGCTTGTGTTTCCTTCGGGATTCACAGCTTGTGTTTCCTTCGGGGATTCACCAGCTTGTGTTTCCTTCGGGATTCACTAGCTTGTGTTCCTTCGGGATTCACCAGCTTGTGTTTCCTTCGGGATTCACCGCTGTGTTTCTCTGGGATTCACCAGCTGTGTTTCCTTCGGGATTCACTAGCTTGTGTTTCCTTCGGGATTCACCAGCTTGTGTTTCCTTCGGGATTCACCAGTTTGTGTTTCCTTTGGGATTCACCAGTTTGTGTTTCCTTCGGGATTCACCAGTTTGTGTCTCCTTCAGGATTCACCAGAGATAGTGGGCATACTTAACTACAGTAGGATAGGACTCGGTTTCCTTCTTGTTTCATGTGTATATGTATCCCATGAGGACTAGGCAGTGTACATGTTTCACCAGATGTGGGTATCTAAAAGACATAGATGTCTAGCCTGACCCTAGTAGTGGGGTTACTTACTGAGTATTTTATACTCATTCTATCTCATGTTGTTGTTTCAAATAAGGATAGAGATGCACCGGTGATGAACAAGCGGACTTCAGGATCGAGCCACTAGGACTAGTTTTTACACTTCCGCATCATGAAATTTAGAGTTCTTTTCATGTTTCTCTTAACTTTTAGTTTTGATGTTTAAAACTTACGTTTAAGAATCATTTTTCAGACTTATTTACTATCCTTTA